>NC_056735.1:1115561465-1115861465 GCF_019279795.1 Protopterus annectens | reverse complement strand
CTTACTGCATACAAATTCAGATAGCAGTGGTTGTTGTGGGGGAACTTGCTGTCTTGCAAAAAGGAAGTTTAAAGGAAAAGAGCAACATTCAATGTCTGCTCTGCTCCAAAATTTTCTGTGTTGCTTTTAATGCATGTCAGCACTTGGCGTTCAAATTGTTGACATTTCAACATGGAGACAATATAAGGAAATCTCATGTGGAAAAGTGTTAAACATAAATTTTAAGGGTCTATACTGGATGCTCAAACTTTCAAAAGTTCGAGTGTCATATGGTCGACAACATATGATCAAACTTTTGAAAGTTCGAACGTTTTAACTGAGATCTCCATACAGTGCGGAATGGGAAGATTGACATTTTCTGCACTGTAGTGCGATCTCTGAGTTGATATATTTAAAGAGCAGGGGGTGTGGGGGCACAATGTTCAGGTAGGTTATTTGTGTAGTTTATTTATTTTTTTTGGATGTTCGAACTTTTAAAAGTTCAATCATATGGTGTTGACCATATGACACTCGAACTTTTAAAAGTTTGATCATCCAATGTAGTCCCAAATTTTTAAGGAGCTAGAGTTGTCAACTATACTTCTGAGTGGGGGGCAAATTCAAGTTGCTCAGCACAACTTTATGATGATTATTCATAATAGTCAAGAAATGTAAGCTTGGTTAACTCGCCATTAGAACTGCCCAGAGGTTAGAACATTTAAGTAAATGTGATTGTAACTGAAACATTTTAGTGCAAGAACAATGCAATCAATTTTTATATGCAAAGCAGCAGTTGTAAAGAATGAAAATTGATGATCTGTGCCTCTCTCCTTTTACATCTAGGACTCTGATCACAAGTTCAAGACATCTCATCACCAGAAATGTTCTCATAATGCCCTGTGTTAGCTTGACCCTCCAAATTTCTGAATTATACATAGTTCTGGAGCACTGCACTGTCCTAAACAATGGCCTGTATACATATACAAGTTTCCTGTAGGCCTCACCTTCATTACAGAAAGGGTGAATGGGCAGGTTTGTCAATGAAAAAGGACTCAGATCACCTAGATTTATATTTATGTTAAGTACATAACATTTGTATTTAACATGATGCAGTCCATCCTCATCAACCTTTAGGACAGAGTCCCAAGCACAGTCTTCTAGATGGTTATGAAAGAACCCCATGCAAAATGATAGCTAAAAGAAAACATATTCTCTGGGTACCAGATCCAACGTAGTATCATGCAAAACTACACAGAGAAGGCCAATTTGTCGTTGTGCAAAATAAGTAATCAAAGCATTAGCAAAGAAGGCCCTGAAGATAGCTGAACTTCTAGCAGTAACAGCTTTTGTAGATGGAGGAAGTTGCTTGCCATACTCTTCATAACAATATTTGCTTCAGTTAAGTAAGCTACCATACTGGAGTCAGTTTAGAGGCTTTCTTTCCAAACCTGGCATCCGCACTAGATATAAAGAAGTCTTAATTCCCCTTTACTCATATCTTATCAGAGTCATTATTGAATATAATGAACTAGTTGTCATATATTTATTTAAACATATAACACAAATTGAGAGATCCTGGAGATTCTCTGTACTTAGTCTCTTACAGACTCCTCCATAGAGAGCTATGTTTAGCCTTTCGTGCCATGAAAGTGCCAATTTTATTCAATCTACTTTTTCTTTGCAGAACTAATGGTACATCAAATACTTTATTAAAGGAACTAAACCTTCATCAGCAGATTTATAATATGCACTGGATAATAGATTCACATTCCAATGTCTCCTTGACCTCTGGAACAAACTTACACAAAGTCAAGCAGAGTAGCACCTTTGCCACCTTCAGGATAAACCTAGGTAACTGCATGGGCAGCCTCAAATTTTCTCCTGGTCTATCTTGTCTTGCACTCCTTTTGGTTACAGGAAAATTTTGAATCGTTTTTTTTTTTTTTACTAATCTTGAAATGGTCTGCAGGCTGATTGCCGAGAACTTACTGTTACACCACCACACTGGGCCAGTAGTCAAGGAGCCTGAATCCTCACCACTGACAATGGAGAGGGACGTTTACTTGGAATACAAATAGATGCACTCAGTATTTCCAGATGCAGACCTCTCTGCGCATGCATGCGCACACACACACACGCACACACACACACAGTTTGTGATTTGATTGGCACACACACCTGGGAAAGGCTGGCACAGGTTTACTCGTTATGCCTCCTTCTGCCCAGATTATAATGTAGTTATCACTGCCATCAGGCTCTAGAAATCCAGCTACCTAAAGATCTTGCAAAGGTACCCAATTATACTGAGTGGAATTAATATTAATACATATGGTAATGTTCACCAAACAGCCAGGCTTTCAGGAGTGGCCAGAGTTATCACTAAATAAATATATCCAAATACTCTCAAATCTTAAATATTCTCTAAAAATAACAGCCACAATAAAAAGTTTAAATATTCTTAATAATAAGTAATAAAAGAAAAAGAAGTTATGTCTTACCATAACGTTCCATCTGTGTTGTTGATCTTCGTTCATTCATTACTGATGGATTATCGGTTCCGTCTTCGGAACCAAGCTGGCCAAATATCAAGCTCGCATCAGCCAAAAACTCTCGATCCAAGGTCCTACCCAGAATGCTCTGCTCCCTGTTACCTCAGATCGAATTTTGCAAGTTGATAGATAAAAGTAGAGGGTACCTCTGGTCATACCAAACCTACAATAAAGGAGTATATGAGATCAACCAGGAACCTCCGGATGGGGGACGGAGGGTGGGAAGTAATGAATTAACGAAGATCAACAACACAGATGGAATGTTATGGTAAGACATAACTTCTTTATCTGATGTTGTTAATCTTCGTTCATTTCTTACTGATGGGACAGAGTCCCCAGCTACATGTATCCCTGGTTGGCCCTCATGGAAGGACATTCCTCAGCACCATGGAGCCAAAAGAAGCTCTACCTCTGGAGGCCAAATCCAATTTGTAATGAAGAATAAAGGTATGAGGTTTGGCCCAAGTTGCAGCTGAGAAAATATCATTGAGGGAAGCCTTAGCATGGAAAGCTGTTGAAGTCGCCACAGATCTTGTAGATTGTGCTTTCACTTTGTGAGGCAAAGTGACGTTATTTTTGTTGTAGATAAAGGTAATACAATTTCTCAACCATGAAGCCAATGTAACTTTTGAGACAGGATGAACCTTATCTATATCCAGAAAAGACCAGAAACAGTTGGTCTGATTTACGGGTAGAATTTGTTCTGTCTAGATAAAAATGTAATTGTCTATGAACATCCAAGGAGTGCAGGCAATACTCTCTCTTGTTAGAGTGGTTAGGAAAGAACACTGGGAGATCAACAGATTGGTTGATAGATCACTCTGACACCACCTTTGGTAAAAAGGAAGAATTAGTTCTCAGTGATACCCTATCCTTATGGAAGATAAGATAGGGAGGTTTAATGCATAAGGCTTGAAGTTCTGACAAGCGTCTGGCCGATGTGATTGCAATCAGAAACAGTTTTCCAAAAGAGATATTTCACATCACATGAAGATGCAGGTTCAAAGGGGGGTAGCTGTTAGTGCTTGCAGAACCAATGCCAAATCCCAAGGTTGTACAGATTCTCTAAAGGGAGGTTTTAGGTGGATAACCCCCTTCAAGAGAGTTTTATAGAGTCTATGTGACATAAGAGAAGAATCCTGAAAACCAATGAGGAAATTTGAGATGGCAGCTACATACACACAAATAGTAGAGGCAGACACCCCAGAGTGGAAAAGATGTGATAAGTAATCCAAAACGACTGAAACTGGGGCTGACAGGGGGTCTAATTGTTTATTTGCTGCCCATAGAGAGAACCTTTTCCATTTATTGCAATAGATTAGTCTGGAGATGCAATAAGAATATTGTGCAAAGGGAAAAAGAGGTTTTCATGCCTGGCAATCATTGGAAGTGGAGAAACCAAGCTGTCAGTTTCAGAGTTGTTAGATTGGGGTGAGACAGACCCTGCGGATGGGAGATCAACGATGGGGATGGATTGAGGATCCATGGTTGATCTAGCAGGTGTGGCCAGAGAAAGGGGAACCAGACTTGTTGAGGCCAATATGGAGCAATGAGGATCACTTTGCTCTTCAACTGTCGTGCTTTCTTCAGAAACTGGGAGATGAGGGGAAGAGGAGGATAACCATAAAGTAGACCCGAGGGCCAAGCGTGGACTAGAGCGTCTCTTGGTGACTGTCCCCGAGGGGGGATCAGGGCAAAATAGTTGCTGCACTTGTAGTTAGTTGGGGGGGGCAAATAGGTCAGAGCAAGGCTGACCCCAGCGGTTGAAAATTCTTGCTGCTATCATAGGATTGAAGGACCACTCATGAGGTTGCAGAATGCACCTGCTCAATTTGTTGCTATCATGTTGGAGCTCCTGGGAATGTGCGTTGCAATTAGGAAGTGGCTGGAAGCCATCACCCATTGCCATATTCTCAAGGCCTCTCAGCATAACGGGTAAGATCTGGTGCCCCCTTGTTTGTTGATGTACCAGACCACTGACATGTTGTCTGATTGGATCGCAATAGTCCCTGATGGAAGGATGGAATGAAATGCTTGCAATGCTAGTAGCACCGCCCTCAGTTCCAGGACAGTGATATGCAAAAGGGCCTCTGTCTCCATCCAGGTACCTTGGAATGAGTTTCCCTGACATAGCCCCCCCCCCATCATGGAGGCGTCCGGGGTCACCGTGGCTATTGGTTGATGGGGGCTGAAGGGGTGAGACCATTGTTGAAGATTTCGAGATGTACACCAGAGTAAATCTAGCTTGCATCTCTGAGTTGCACTTACCTGAAAAGACAAAGGATGTTGTATAGGGTACCACTGAGTGAGAAGTAGCCACTGAAGGAGCCTCATGTGGAATCTGGCTAGAGGAACAATGGTGATCGAGGCTGCCATTGACCCCAAGAGTTGGAGTACAGATCGAGCAAGAGATTTGTGGTGACAGAGCAGCGGTTGAACCTGTTGCCTTATTCTTTGAATTCTGTGGTCCAGAAGGGATGCTGTGCAATTTCCCATGTCCAACAGTACCCCTATAAATTCCAAAGACTGAGCTGGGGTCGTGTTGGATTTCTCCCAGTTTATAGTGATTCCCAGGCTTTGTGCTGTGAGGAGAGTATAGTGCAGGGCTTCTTCCAGTAGATGCTTGGTGGGGGCAGTGAGGAGCCAGTCATCTAGATATGGAAACGCCTGGAATCCTTGAAGTCACAAGTGAGCGATAACCACTGCCATGCATTTGGTGATCACTCTGGGGGCTGTAGAGAGACAGAATGGCAGAGCTTGAAATTGGTAGAGACTGGCTCCTATGCAAAAGTGAAGGTATCTTCTTAAGTGTTTGTCCATTTTTATGTGGTAATACACATCTTGAAGATCTACAGAGCACATCTAATCTTCTTCTTCCAGAAGAGGAAGGATAGACTGAACAGTGACCATCCAGAATTTCTCTGTTTTTACAAATTTGTTCAGTGTGCTGAGATCCAGAATTGGTCTCCAGTACCCTGTCTTTTTTGGCACTAAAAAGAACCTTGAATAAAAAACAGATTCTATCTGGTCTGGGAGGAACTTTTTGTAGCAGCTTTTGGATTTCGTGTGCTGCTGCTTCCCTTTGACTGGGTGGAACATTGGGTAATACTCTGGATGAGATTGGACAAAGATGAAAGGGGATGCGATAGCCTCTGGACAGTATCTATTGTACCCAAGAGTCAGTGATTATATTTTGCCAGGCAGCAGGGTACAAGGAAAAACAACCCCCAACTGCTTCCAGAGGTGAGCAGTCTGGCAATGCTTCAGGAGTGCTGATAGGGTTGGCCAGAGAAGGAATCTCTGGAACCCTGGTTTTGCGGACCTCCTCTGCCCCAAAAGGGGCATCTTCCATTGGAGTTTCCCCATCTGCCTCTAGGGGAGAACTCGGCATGTGCATCCCTGAAAGAGCCCTGTGATTTCCTGTGCCACATCTTCACACTCCTCTGATTTCTGACGTAGGATCGTTGAGGAGTGGAGTGTCTGACACCAATGGCAGACAGGGTCTTGCCATCTTGTTCACACCTTGCCAGCGTATCTTTCACTTTAGGGCCAAACAAAGAAGTGTTCATGAAGGAAGCCTTAAAGGAGTCTGCAAAGATGCATCCAGGCATGTCGTCTGGTGACTATATCCACGCCTGCTGCTCTAGCCGCTCCTTCTGTTGCATGAGAAATAAGATGCATGGAAGAGTTGGAAATGGACTCTAGGGTGGCTATCTGAGAAGCCATGTTGTCACGGACCTCATCAGAAACAGCTCCTGTCAAGGTTTCAGAGAGCTGGTTGATAAGATCCCTCTGAAGCTTGGTAAGGTGTGCCAAACAGTTCAAAGACCTTACAGAGAAGGTCGATGAAGCAAACACACACTTCCCTAGTCTGTCTATCGCCTGGGACTCCTTGCTGGGTGGATGGACAGTTTAGCTCTAGTCTGCCAAATCCTTCTTAGTTACAGCTGCCACCACCATATCATCTACTGGAAGACCTCGTGACCAATGTGGGTGCTCAGCTGGGGGCGATAATATTTTATCCGGCCTCCATGGTACCATTTCCAGGGTGTCAGGAGCCTTCCATGCACGCTGAATGATGAGCTGGATGAGCTCATTGGCCGGCGGGGTGACCCAGGAGGTAGGGGGCTGGGCACAAAAGGCCTGCAGGAATACGGATTCCTCAGAGGAAGGATTAGAGGACTTCCAGTCACCCCTCTGTCTAAGGATCTCGAGGATGTCACCAAAGGACACCTCATCAGAGGGTGACCATGGGGACCATTCCCCATCATCAAAATCCGTATTTTCAATCAATGACTCCTCAGTGGAGTCCCTGTGCTTCCTCTTGCATGACACTTTGCTGGGGGACTTCCTCAGTGTGAGGTTCTGGGGAAGACTGCAAAGAGGGGAGTCTCCTGAGGAGGAGAAACCTGAGGCCCTTGTGCCCAGTGTCCAGTGGTTGTGGCTTGTGACAGTTGCGGCACAGAGGGGGGAGAGGACTCCAACATGTGGGGTTTGCCAGCGGAGGCAAGCACCCTCTCCATGGCCTGGAAGGCTGGCCCACCCAAGGAGGGACGGGAGCCTGGAACAGAGCCTGACAACCTCGGAACCAGGGTCACACCTCGCTCTGACAAACTGACCCCCAGACCAGGAGTCTCAAGAGAACTGTGAACCATAAGAGAGAGGATTCCTGGAGGGTGCTATAGAAAAAATTGCCATGGAACCAGGAATGCCCTCCCCCATGCAACAGACACTGGTGTGAGAAGAGTCCAATGCCCAGTGCACCGAGGGCCACAAGGACAACTCCGGTTCCAAAGTGAGATCCACTATCAGAGTCGGAGGAAGGGAAACTGTTGTCAGAGTAATAGGCTTCAAAACCTGGGTAGAAGTCGAAGGAGGAGTGTACGTTGGAGTTTGAGGAGATATAAGTTCACCTGAAGGAGGGAACATAGACTTTGATGGGTGAGAGAGACCTCTGGCCACAAGCAACTGGTAAACAAGCCGCAACACATCTTGCTCAGAGGCTCTTGGTTGACCTCATGGAGAAAGCTGATGGTGATTCTGGCCTTTCTAGAAAAGGACTATATTGATTACCAGCGAATGGATCCAAGGAAGAGAATACCTGGTCCTTGCCAATTCGAGAGGTGCAGAGCCCAGAACTGAGGATGTCTGCACCGAAGAAAATGGTGTAGAAGTAGTCAGTGCCAACGATGTCAGCACCATAGAAGTTAAAGGTGTTTGCACCGTAAAGGCAAAAGTCTGCTCCAATGGGTAAGGTGTTGTTGAGGAAAGTGTCTGCACCAGTAATTAGGATGGTGCCGAGAAGGACTGCACCGAAGAACATGTTGGTGCCGAAAATGTCTGCACCGTGGAGGACAGAAATGTCATACTCGGAGCCGAAGGGGATTGTACCAAATGGTGCCGAAGGGAACTGTACCTGGATAGACGGTGTTGGTAAGGGCTGCAATGGAACTGTTGGAGCCATAGTTGTCTGCACTGGAAACTCCGGGGCCAGTGTTGATAAGGAAGACATGGCTGGAGCCAGAATCATTTGAGGCGGTGCCAAGCCTGGAGCCGATAGGGTCACAGGTGGCAGTGGCAGTGCCGAAGTAGTAATCAACTTCACCTTCTTATGAGTTGACTCCCTACGATCTCCAGAGGGAGAAGAAAAGAGCGACCTCAATGAGGAAGAGGAAAAATGTCTCTTACGGGGTTTAACAGGAGGGATGAGCCCTCCTACCCAGAAATAACCTCAGAGAAAGGAGATTTGAGAAGACCTTTCAATATTAATTTATTCTTCCTCTCGTTAAGAGTCCTGGTTGAAAAAGTTTTACAAATCCCACACTGGGGATCCACAGTAAGGTGGGAGACATTCAGACAGTAGACACAAGTCATGGCGATCGGAAAGCAGTAACTTACAGCAGCAATCCTTACACTGCTTGAAACCAATGCTACTTTTCTTATAAGACATAACGATGTGGAGAAGAAGAACAGTTCCAAAAAGAAGAGGAAAGGCTACTCAAAAGGGTGAGAAAAGAAAAGGAAGGACTACCAATGATGGTAAACATGAATTACCTCAAAGGTAAGAAAAGGGTAACAAAGGGAAAAAGACTAAAAGGAGAGAGTCTCAAGTATACGATAGGGTAGGAAAACATTAGTAGAAACTATTTGAAAATCTTTAAAGTAAGAACAATGTATAAAACTTTCAAAAAATTAGACAGCTGAGAATGGCTTGACACTGCTGTATAGCAACATGGCAAACGAAATCTGAGGTAACAGGGAGCAGAGCATTCTGGGTAGGACCTTGGCTCGAGAGTTTTTGGCTGATGTGAGCTTGATATTTGGCTGGCTCGGTTCTGAGGATGGAACTGATAACCCATTAGTAAGGAATGAATGAAGATTAACAGGGTTCCTATGAGTACAACGAAAACGCATTATGTCAAATGCATTTTCGTCGACACATGTAGAGCGAACAGGCAAAACAGCGAAGCGGCTGTTCAGCGAATTCTTTCCCTGGGAAAGAAGTTGCTTGACCGCTTCGTTGTTTTGCCATGTTCTGAAGTGTAGTGTGGTCCCTTGTCCGGTATAGCTCCCAAGCATGATTGTGCAACAGTTACTGACCTTAGGGTTAGGGTGCGGGTTAAGGTAAATGCATATGTATGAAAGTGTTTACTGTTTTATATTTTGTGTTAAATGTATGGTTGAGTTACGTGTGTATATGTTTTCAGTTGTTTACTTTTGTTTTGGTGGGGGGGTAGAATTAGGGTTAAGGTAAGTGTGTATGTGTTTGGAGCTGTTTATGTAAATGTGCGAGGGTTACTGACCTTAAGGTTAGGGTGTGGGTTAAGGTAAGTGCATATGTTTTAAAATGTTTACTGTTTTTTTTTTTTCGTTAAATGTATGTTTGGGTTATGTGCATGTGTGTATTTAGTAGTTTACTGGTTTTTAGGGGGGTATAATTAGGATTGGGTATGTGTGTGGAAGTGTGTAATGTGTTTTTTTTTTTTTGCGGGGGTTGGAACAGCGATTTCTTGGAAAGAAATCACTGTTCTTTGGATTCGACATTTTCAGCTTTCGCTGAAAATGTGTCGATGTAACATCGTTCACTGTTTTAAGCGTTCAATGTTGCAATATAGACCCAATTAACAGCATCAGATCATGAAAATACTAAATGTCTATTGACAGTAAACACCAGAGTTTCATCACAGAGAATATTAAAAATATGACTGAAAGAAAGTTTCACACAGTTATAGAAAAACCTTTAGCTAGTTTCACTATAAATTCCTGACTAATCTAAAAGAATGACTGTTCTCTAGTTAAGTTACATACTGAATAGAGCTAGGCGAGATAATTTGGGTGAGTGGCCCTAGTTGTCAGATGCATGACAAAATGCAAAATGCTGAAAGCAATCTCTTACTAATATCCAATTATTATTTCTGAGTTGATTACACAATGATATCACATCTAGTCATCTGACTCTGTCACCCACACTCACCAACACTAGAAGCTGAGAGGATTTTTGCACCTATGTGTTACCATACACACAGACAAAGCTTTGCTCAGATCTCCTGGAAGTCATAAAACCATAAAACACTTCCCTTCTTCCTGTAGGAGCTACCAACTATTCCCTAGCACAAACATTGCATCTCTGTCTCCATTCAAAACTGTGGGATAATATCTTTATGGCTTAAACCCATAAATTTAATTTCAACAATACTTTGCAAAGCCAGGTGGATTAAGATTAACCTCTTCATTTCCAGTATATGTGTTGCAAAATATACATTTAAACAGTTACAATAATACATGCACATTTCTTTTCTCTCCAGCAGGAATTCTGTTGAAACATTTTAATACAGGCAACTTTTCAAATACATTTTTAAACACAAGCATCTGGTCAAATCAGTTTGATACACAAATGACATTCTTTAAAAAATTCCAGCCGGCTGCACTGGCATTCTTTATACATCCACTGCTCACTTCTCCTGGCATGGCTGGCATTACCTGTTATAGTCACACTTACCTATAAACCTAATGTTGAAAAAAAACTACTACTCTTTCTGAACTGTTTGGTTCTAAGCAAGCAGAATCTTAATGACTTGTGGACACCTAGACAATGAAAGGTATTTTTACATTTATTTAAATAAGACTGATTTATATTGGCTGTAGAAACTAAATTTGGTATAAGAGCTAGGTTAGTTTTAAGTGTTACCCTTTCTTTATGAAAGATGAGAAAGGGAGAATCAATGAATAAAGCCAAAAGTTTGGATATTCTTCTAGCTGAAGTAATTGCCAGAAAAAGAGGGTCTTCCAGGACAAGTAGTTTAGATCTGATCATTATGCTGATTTTAAAGAAGGAAGAATAAATTTCTGTAATACAAAATACATGCTCCAAGGATGGACAGGACTCTAACTGAAGCCTAGCAAGGAACATGTCTATAAGAAAGACTTTGCATACCTTAAAAAGAAGCCAGATAATTGTCATGGAAGTTTTGGTGAAAATTGGTAAGTCAAAAGATGCACTCTGACTAATGAAAAACTAACACCAGAATCAATGATTTAAGATAAGTAATCCAGAACTGCAGCAGGAGAGGAAAATAGAGATAAACCTGACAGTTGTTAAACTGCAAATCTATGCCATTTTTTGTATACATTTTCTACATGTAGGGCCACTGGGCAGAAGTAAAAATTTGAATGGCTCTTTGAGGGAAGCATGCCTGCCCATCACTGAAAGTGCAGAAACTCAGTAGTTAGTCAGAGAGTGAAGGTGTGGGTGAGGCTTCCTAGATGTGTGACTGAACATGGTTTTGAGGGGTCTCAGATTTGCAGGCTTCTCCAGACAATGAGGCCACAAGACAGTAACCAAATATGCTTAAGATCAAGATGGAGCTATGAAAATTACTTTGAGCTTGTTGGCTCTGATTTTCCATATGAATCTGGATATACGTGAGAAAATAGGAAAGGCCGGCAGTAGCCCTGAGGACCAATTATGGACTACAGCATTCCTGAGTTTCTGCCTTGAAAGGAGGGTGAGGGAAAAGTTGTTGCAGTTGGATTTGGTCATAGATGCAAAAGGATCACCAGCAAGACCTCCACCCAGCGTTGGAAGACTGCCTTTAAATTTGACATGATTAGAGATGACTTATGCAGTATTAGAAGGCATGACTGAGTCTACCTACCAGAAAACTGGCTTGAAATAGGATATGGGTTGCTACAAAAAGTGGTTCAACAACATAGCTCATTCCCATACTCACAGGATCCAAAAGCAGCAGGGGTACAATTGAGTTGCTCCCTGCTGTCTTATGTACTAGACCAGAGCCATAGTGTCTGCACAAATAGCAAAAGCACTTTGTGAAAGAGAGTCTTGAAGAACTTGAAGTGTAAGAAGTACTGCCCTTATCTCCAAGTACATTTATGTGCCATCTGGTCTCTTGCTGTGTCCATAGTCTTTGGATTACCCCGGCCTGACAATATATCCACAACCTAGAGCTATGTTGCCCATGATGGCAGCACTCTAGGAAAGAGAAAGTGAAATTGGGTTTATGCATTCCC
Organism: Protopterus annectens; assembly: GCF_019279795.1. Taxonomy (NCBI): domain Eukaryota; kingdom Metazoa; phylum Chordata; order Ceratodontiformes; family Protopteridae; genus Protopterus; species Protopterus annectens. The sequence goes on along the minus strand of NC_056735.1, from coordinate 1,115,849,409 downwards.
CAAAGGACTTGCTTTTTAGGAGATTTGGATATTCTGATCTGAGAAGTGGGGCTGTCTGACATGTGAGATCACCGTACTTGAAGAGTCCAATGAATAAGTTTCAAGTGGAACCTGGCATGAGAAAAGGTGGCTCCCACAAGTCCTAGTACTGAGGCACCAACTGGACGGTGCTGAAGGTTTCTGTCCTTTTTTTAATTTCTCCAAGTCTTTTGGGTTTCTAATACCATGACGGGAATTGACACCATTCCTAAGTCAAAGTATGATTAAAGTTCATGAAATTAGTATTGTTTCCATCATCTGAAGTTAGCCAAAAGTGCTCTTCGCATCACCCACAATGTGCCTAGAAATGGAGTTACATGTATCAGTAACATATCCAAGTATGAATTCTTTTTACAGCTATTAGAACTGTCTGTATATCTGTCTTTCAAATTTCCCTCATTTCTGCCTGTAAATCCTGGTATTTTATGCCTTTGTGTCCCTCTGTATGCAAGGCACTATAGTCATTGGGTGTAGCAATTTCTATGATCAATTATACTTTTGTCTTTTCATGGACTACTATATATAGTTTTCTCACATCTGTTGTCTGAATTGTTGGAAATAGGTGATCCCATGTGACATAAGCATCATAATTTTCAATAATGCTTTATGGCTCATGTTTCCAATAATTCTCATCTACTTCAGTATTATGTTTGCACAATACCCAGTGCAACAGTATTTCCACATTATTATGCCTGTCAGTACATAGTCCTTCCGCTATTAGTGCATCACACCCAGCAACAAGATGTGTGACTGTTTCCAATTCTGTTTTACAAAACCTGCATTTGTCTGTTTCTCCCACATGTTCAATGGACTATATAAACCAACGTGTACATAGTCCACTGTCCTGGGCCATCAATAGTAACCTTTCATCTTTGGGTTTAAATTCTCCTCTTCTTAACCATTCCTGCATTTGATCCTGATTGACATGAGGTTGTTCCAAGAGTTTTCAGTACTTACAAATATATTTATGCATTTTCCACATCTCCTATTTTCTGATTGGATCCTTCACCTTATATTCTTTCTTTTGTTTTTTTGGGGGTTTTTTTTGACAAATTCAGTTGCTGCCAGATTATTATCTACTTCTGGTTTGATTTCCATTCCTGCCTGACACAGATATGCTTCTGCGAAACTGAGCATGGAAGTTATCTTAGACTTATTCTTCTCATGCTTCCAAACTTTCACTACATTTGGATCTTGTGAAGTCAGCAGATGTGAATGCAGTATTACAATTACAGATCTATACATGTAATCAATTTTGAGGAGGCCCATATTTCCTTCAGAATGGGGAATATATAATCCTGGTATACACTGATGTTTATACATCATTTGATAAGCATGAAACATTTTTTTGTTTTCCAGTCCAAATGATCCAATACCTTTTGGGGGCAGTCAGTCACTCCAAAACTGTAAGTTAGGACAGAAAGAGCAAATTGGTTTACAGCTTGGACTTTGTTCCTAGATGTCAACACTGTTTTCAGTATTAATTTTAGTCTTCTAAAATGTTCCTTTCCTAAGTTTTATTTGCATTTGTTCATGTTTTATTGTTCATCCTTCATAAATTCCCAAATATTTATACACTCCCTCTTGCTCAAGTTCTTTTATATCACATTCCTATCCCGGACTGATATTTTCTTGGTGCTGCAGCTTTCCTGCTTTAATGGCTGCTTTTGCACATTTATCAAGACCAAACAACTTTCTTGTATCATCTGAGAAAGTTTTGACCACTTGCAGTTGAGCTTTCAGTTCTTCATTTGATGAACTATACAGTTTTAAATCATCCACAAAAAGAAGATGAGAAGTCTTTACGCTTTGTTGTTTTCTGGGAGTCAAATTGTAGCCATGACCTAATCTGTTACGTAGATAGCTTAATGGGTTAAGGGCAAGACAAAAGAGCAGCAGTGACAGTCACCCTGGAATATCCCTCCTTTGAATTTTTATCCCTGGAATAATAACTTGTCCTTTTTCATGGCTGAACTACAAAGTGGTTTGCCACTGTTTCATGGTCACTGTAATGTAATCTATCAGTGCAGGTGTATCTTACATATTTTTAAGCACTCCTTTATCCTTGAATATGGGATGATGTCCAATGCTTTTTTGTAGTCTATCCGTGCCATACTTGGATTCTTCCCCTTTTTGCCAGTTCTCCATTACGACTTTAACAACAAATGATCCTTTGTTTCATATGACTTTCTTTTGTTACCCTTTTGCTGTATTGCCATGATTGAGTTTTCTTCTAAATGACTACAAACTCCATCTGCATCAATTCCACTGTACAGTTTATACATTGTCGGAAAGCAAATTATTGGTCTACAGTTCTTAGGATAGCTTACAGGTTCACTCTTAAGGAGTATTGTTTTTCCTCTTTACCCAGATTGGTGTCTGTTCTGGATGCACATATAAAAAGTTCTTACTCATACCTAAATCTTCATGTAAAGAGGTTAATACCTTTAGTCAGAAGTTAGGTACTGCATATGGGCCTGGGGTTTTCCAGTTATGTGCTTTCCTTAATTTTGTTTTCTTTGGCCATTACTTCATCTTATTTCATATCCTGTACATTTGAACTACTTATTCTTTCTTTTACTTCTTCTATCCATTCAGCATCTTTGTTATGTTCCATAGGATCTTCATATATATATATTTCTCCAAAATATGTCTATTTCTTCTTTATTTGGTGGTGCTTCAATTCATTTTGCCTTGTTTTCCAATTCTTTATAAAACTTTTTTGGGTCAGGGTTCAGATCTGAGGATTGGATCTGACTCTGCCGTATACTAAAGCTCTAGGATCCAAAATCTGTGCTCCTCCTCTACCCATAATGCTCTGCTTTCCCCTCACCCCTCTCAGATCAAGTTTGCTTTACAACCATATGTAGTATCTCAACATGGGATCCAGACACATGCTCGACTAGCATATGTCCGAATCACAAAACATCGAACAGACACACACGAAAGCGTTTAACATTGACAAGTGCTTCCGTGTATGTGTGCCTGTTTCTAAGATCGGACTACAGTGTGGGTAAGGGAAAATTCCCTTTTCCCCACTGTAGTGCAATCTCGGAGTGAAAATAATAAAGTAGGGAGGTGTGGGGGGCACTGTGCCCCCCCCCTCGCCGAAACATAGATTTTTTTTTTTAAACTATACATACACAGTAGCGCTTTTTGATGTTAAGCGCTTTCGTGTATGTGTGTTCGATGTTTTGTGATTCAGACATATGATAGTCAAGCATGTGTCCTAGACCCCTCAACATATATATATATATATATATATATATATACATCACAAAAAAGGCAAAAGGAGCAATAAAGGAGTACCTCAAGAGCTCAAACAGGAAAGAAGTTATTAAATGCATATTCGCTTGGTCTTACAAAGAAATGATGGAGGGAGGGAAGGATGAAGAACAAATGAAAGGCAACAACCCAGATGGAACGTTATGGTAAGTACACAACATCTTTATCTGAAGTTGTTTTCATTTGCTCTTCAACCTGTGGGGCAGAGTCCCCAGCTACAGAAAACTTTGGAGGTCCTCCTGGAAGGATATTCTGGAGCACAGCAAAACCAAAGGATGCCCTTTTCATGGAAATAATGTCCAACTTGTAACAATATAAAGGTATGAGGGTTTGACCATGTAGCAGCTACACAATCTCTTCAATGGGAAGTTTAGACCAAAAGGCTGAAGAAGTGGACATTGACATAATGGAGTGGGCCTTAATCCAACAAGGTAAAGAAATGCCCTTAGCAGAATACGCAAGTGTAATGCAGCCAGTGATCAGTTCACCTTGGAAACTGGTTTTCCCAAACTAGCCTTTGAAAAGGAAACAAAAAGCTGATCAGACTTTCTGTAATGTTTAAGTTCTATTTAAGTAAAAATGCAGCTGTCTATGAACATCCGACATATGAAGATGATACCCTCCTTTTTTTGAAATTAGAAAAAAAATACTGGGAGATTAATAACCTGATTTATATCAGCCTCAGAAGCAATCTTGGGACAGGAAGGAAGGATTGATATGCAATGTAACTGTGTCCTTGTGAAACATTAAATATGGAGGCTTACAAGATGAAGCCTGTAATTCAGATACACTCTTAGCTGAAGTGATGGCGACTAAAAAGATGGTCCTCCAGGACAAATACTTTAAATCAAATTTAGCAGCAGGTTCGAAAGGAGGTGACACTAGAGCTTGTAAAACCATGGTAAGGTCCCAAGGTAGGATGGGATCTTTAATAGGAGGGTGAGAAGAAAGGTACCTTTTAGAAAGGCCTTGCACAACTTAGATGAGGCCAAAGAAAACTCATTTTCCCCAATGTGAAAGTTGGAAATGGCCGCCAACTGCACTTTAACAGTAGAGAAGCTAGCTCCATTATGAAAAATGGATGCCAGAAAATCTAAGACAGCAGGAACAGGGGCTGTAACAGAGTCCCATTGGTTTTGAAGAGCCCAAAAGGAGAACCATTTGGTATTAAATATTTTCTTAGTGGATGGTTTGTGCACTGCAATCAGAATATTTCTGACTGGGGATGAAAACCCAGAGTTCTAGCCATCATTGGAACTAGAGTAACCAGTTAATTTCAGGTTCAGAAGTTTTGGGTGGAGGTGTCCCGATGGGTGGGACAGAAGATATGGAGAGGGATCCAGAGTCCATAGTGGACAAATCAGGTGAGACAAAGGAAAGGAAATCATACTTGTCAAGGCGAAAAGAGAGCAATGAGGATTATTTTGCACTTGAACATCTGAGCTTTTTGCAGAAATTTGGGAATGAGAGGAAGAGGAGGACAGGCATAAAGCAGATTGGGGGGGGGTCAAGCATGGACTAGAGCTCTCTCAGTGACTGCCTCTGAGGAGGGATCAGGGCAAAGAACTCACTGCATTTGGTGTTGGAAGGAGATGCGAAGAGATCACAGCAAGGCTGACCCCATTTCTGGAAGATCATATTTGCCACTAAAGCAGTGATGGCGAACCTATGACACACGTGTCAAAGGTGACACTCCATGACATTTTGGGTGACACACCAGCATTCACCAACACCCGAATTACCAAAGAAACTGAATACAAGAAATATGTAACCCTGCACTTATCTATTAAAACTCAGCAACAAAATAGTCATTAATTGATGATCAAATCAAATGCAATGTGTTCCATATTTTATTCAGTTCAATTCAAAATTACTATTAAAACTAGGGTAATTTTTTTGTGCACTATTTTAAGCCCAATTATCAGTGACAATATCATGTTCTCTATTGTAAGTCACTGTTTTTTTCATAGCAGCACACATGATTGGACTCTATTTTTTTAAAAATAAATGACTATGTAAAGAATTGTTTCTCTTTCGTTGGGGGGAGGTGACAACACCTATAGAGTCATATTACACATTTTCCGAATTTTTGACACATGGAGCCCAAAAGGTTCACCATCACTGCACTAAAGTATTTAGAGACCCTTCGTGAGGAATCAAAATGGTTCTGTTGAGCCTGTCTGCCAGGATGTTTGACTTCCGCGGGATGAGCGTTGCTACCAGAAAGCGGTTGGAAGAGATCGCCCATTGCCACAACCTCATGACCTTTTGACAGAAGGGTAAGACTTAGTTCCTCCCTGTTTGTTGATGTATCAGACCACTGACATGTTGTCTGTCTGAATAGCAATAGTTCTCATCAGAAGAGAGGCTTGAAAGGCTTGCAATGCAAGAAGCACCACTCTCATCTCCAGGACGTTTATGTGCAAATTGGTCTATACAGGGGACTACATGCCTTGGACCGTCTGTCCCAGATAATGATGCCCTGCCCACCCAGACCTAAAACCGTACATGGTCACTGTGGCATTTGGGGGAGGAAGGATGAGCGGTCGACCTTGTTCAAGGTCCTCCGACTGGAGCCACCAAAGAAGAGATTGTTTGCGTGCTTGAGAGATTCTGATCATGTGATTCAGCGGACACCAAAGAAAGGACCATTAGACCACTAAGGTCCACTGAAGTATTCTCATATGAAGGCATGCTATTGGGACGAGATTAATTGTGGCAGCCATGGACTCCAAGACTCTTAGAACAAGACTTGCCAGGGGGGAAGGAATATCCAGGACTTGCTTGATACATAATATCAAGGTGGAGATTCTGTCCGGAGGAAGAAGAGCTAAGAAACAAGTGGTGTCCAGATGGGCTCCAATGAAATCTACTATCTGTACTGGTTGAAGGTGAGACTTTTTGAAATTGATGGAGATGCTCAAGGTTGAGGCTAGTTGGAACAGATAGTCTCTGGCTTGTAGAAGTTGATGCCTGGTGGGAGCAGTTAGGAGCCAATCATCCAGATAGGGAAACACATGGAATCCTTGCAGTTTCAGGTGAGCTGCCACTACTGCCATGCATTTGGTGAACACCCTGGGGGCTGTGGTGAGATCAAAAGGAGTACTCTGAGCTTGTACTGATTGGCTCCCAGCCGGAAGTGCAGGAACCTTCTGGAGTGTCTGTTCATCTTGATGTAACAGTATGCATCCTAAAGGTCTATAGAGCATATACAGTCATCCATATACAGGAAGGGCAGAATTGACTGAACCATGACCATACAGAACTTTTAATTGGCTACAAACTTGTTGAGGTTCGTAAGGTCCAAGATGGGCTTGAGGTCCCCTGTTTTCTTGGGGACTAAAAAGTATCTGGAGTAGATGCCTGATCTGAATTAGTTTAGGGTACACTTTGGATGACTCTTTTTGTGAGCAGCTTTGAAATTTCTAAGGCTGCAGCCTCCCTTTGATTGGGTGGAACATCGGGGAGGTTCTTGCTTGGAGAGGGATTCTCACAAAAAATGGAATGGAACAACCTCTGGATATGATTTTTAACACCCAACAATCATTTGTGATGGCTTCCTAGGCTGTTGGGTGTAAAGACAAACATCCCTCAACTGCCTCCACAGATGAACAGTCAGGCAATCCTTCAGGACCACTGATTGGGCCTGTCTGAGAAAGTATCCTGAGACCCATGATTCATCAGACCGCCTCTACCGCGAGGGCAGCATCTGCCGCTAGGACCATTTCCCGCTCTGCCTCTAGAGGGAAGATCTCCCTGTGAATCCTGAAAAGGACCTTGAGATCTTCAGGACCACAACTTTTTACTCCAATGCTGGCTCCTGAAAAAGGTCCACTGTGGGGTAGCAAAGTGGATTCCAAAAGCAGACAAGATTTTTCCATCTTTTTCACTTTAGGAGAGTGTGTCTTTGACAGCTAGACCAAACAGAGTTGATCTGTCGAAAGGGGCATTGGTGAAAGACACCTTGTAAGATTCCGAGAAATCACACTGCCGCATTCAGTCTGATTGCAATGCCTGAACCGGCTGCCCCTGATGCACCTTCTGCAGCATGAGAAATTAACCTCATGGACATGTTTAAAATAGACTGTAGGGTGGCCATTCTGGAGGGAAAAAGTCTTCTGTTCCTCAGCATGTCTGAACCTTGGAGCAGAACTAGAGCATTCCTTGACTAAGCCCCTCTGTAACCTGGTTACATGCGCCAAATAATTCAGTGCTTGCAATGCAAAGGTCAATGAAGCTTATACCCACATATCAAAATTGTCCAAAGCCTTAAACTCCCTGTTATGGGAATGGATGGTGGAGCTTTGTTGGAACAGCTCCTTTTTGGTGGTTGCAACATTGATGGGAGCACCTTTAGTCCAGTCGGGGTCTGTCTGAAGGGGGGCTCAGGATCTTGTCGGGGCATTTAGGAATGGGTTCCATGGCGTCCTGTTCCTTTCATGTCCTGCAAGAAAGAAGGTCGATAAGGGAGTCTATGGGGGGGGACACCCAAGATGTAGATGGGCCCAACCCAAAAGCTTTCAGAAACACAGATTCCTCTGGGTTAGGGTTTTGAGCAGATCAGCCATCTTTTTGGTGAAGGATCTCCATGATGTTCCCCCCAAAGGAGACATCCTCAGGTGGTAATCCAGGGGACCCTTCCCCTTCATCGATGTCGGAATCCACGTGCCTACTTTTACACCGGTGCTTCCAAGGGACTTCTTCTATGGGGTGCTACAGGGAGGTGTCGGAAGACTCAGGGTGTTCCAAAGGGGAAGCATTCTGGAAGTCTTTCTGGGTAGGCTGTCCTGGAGGTGACAGAGCAGATGGTTCAGGCACAAAATCTGTTGAGAGGTGGCAGGGTTCTGAAGCAGGGAGAGGCAAGGCTCTTCTGGGTGCACAGAGAACCCTCTCCACCAACTGGAATGCTGAGGGAGATCAAGATATCAAGGGCAACGTGACCAGAGCAGAAGGTGTTGAAGGGGAAGCTAAATGAATCCCAACCACACCCAGATCTGAGTGAAGAGTTGGAACTGAGCTATCAAGCATCAAAGCCCCAAGGGGATGAGCACCTCTGAAACCTTCGTAGCTGATATCAACCCCTCAGACCTGACACTAAAGGTACAGCTTCAAGAACTGCTCTGCTGCAAAATGGTCAGGACCAGGCAAGTCAGGGAAACTGTTGGAGTCGAGGTAAGTGTACCTGTCGGATCTGACATCTTGACTACAGTTATCTTCGGGCCCAATAACTCCAAACCTGGGGGTTGGATCGGAGAAGGAGATATTGGAGCAAAGGCAGGGACATGGCTCAAGGATCCAGAGGTGGATGGAGTGTTAAAGTGAAAGGTAGGAACAAAACTCTTAGTTGAATTAAGAGATAAATTTTTTTTAAGGTAGATTAAAGAACAAATATATATGGAATAAATGAAGAAAAATTATCTCTACACTCACAGAAAAACCCTGAGGAGCTCAGAGAATCTTTAGCCCAGTGCTAGCAGAAGCACGGTAAATGAGATATGAGGGGGTGAGGGGGGAGCAGAGCATTATGGGTAGGGGAGGAACTCAGACTTTCAATCCTAGAGCTTTAATATACAGCCGAGTCAGATCCAATCCTCGGATCCGAGCCCAAAGGTTGAAGAACAAATGAAAGTAACAACTTCAGATCCTGTGTTAGACTTTCTGCGCTATTTACTTCACAGGTAGTTCACAACTTCAGCTTCTATTTTTTTTAACTTCTACTTTACTAAACTTCTTTTCTATGTTTCCCTTTGTGATGTTATTTTTTGTATTGTGAACTTTTCCATATCTGAGTGTCTTTGCCTGTATTTCTCTTTGAATATCTTTGGGGCTGCTTTTTTCTGTTGATTAATTTGGCTTTCTCATCTGCATAAATACTGCACCATACCAGAGCTCTCTTTCTTTCCCATGTCCATATTTCTTTTTTATATTTTTCAAAAATTGTTCTTTATATTTTTCCATTTCCTCCATTGCTTCTTTTTCCAAATGTCTCAGGGTTCCTTGGTCTATATAATGTTTTTCATGAATCTGTTGTATTAATGAACACAATTCTGCATTTGAGGCTTTTGACAGTTTTTTCTTGTGCGAGTATTTTTCTTTCCTCTAATTTCTCTTTATCTTTTTGTAAGTCCTCTGTCTGGAAATTCTGGGCTTCTTGCATAATAGTAACAAAACATAAGTTCTTTTTTATCCTTAATAGTCCATTCTATCATCTTTATGGCTCTTTTTTGGCCTATCAGTTTTTGTGATTCTTGTGGACTATTACTTCCTTCTACAACGGGGGGGGGGGCATCCTCCCCCTAAGCCTGGTGTAGCCCCATTGTAGGAAAGTTTCCTTGTCTTGAGGATTCTACACTGTCATTTTTTCCAGTCCTGGCATCAGTGTGCATACCAGAATTGGGCACTTTTTTATCCTGGGACTTGTGCACCCAACTGTCTTTTTTATTTTTTAACCTACGTCTGTCCGTGATATATGCTATATAAAATACAGTCTATATATCACAGTCATCTCGGTGAGATTTTGTAAAAAAAATAGGGTCCACCTCGTGAAGGCACACCAAGACTTGAGGATGAATTCAGTTCCAGAAATACTACTCTTTTCCTACTACTCTCTTTTCCTTGCTGATTTTATCATCTCTCCATTCTGCAGTACAGCATTCATGGTTTTAAGGCAAACAGTCTCCACAATTCACTGTTTCTTGGTTGCACAGCTGAAAGTTAGACTTTGCAAGTGTTTCAACTGTAATTTCATAGCGTTTATTGTAACGACTACAGATTGGAACATAAACAGAAAAGAGTGCAGTGCTTTATTCAATTTATTTATATTGTTTACCATGGTAGTACCCTGATCACAAAATACCATTCACAGGTACAGCTTGGGTGATGAAACAGTCATACTTCGCCAGGCAAGGGAGTATCATTTACACCGATCTGGAATGAGACCTTGGGGATAATTTGCTAAAACTGTTTCAGGCTGTTTAAATCTAAGCTTAGTCTCAGGTCTTTTGTTTTCTTTGAAACCTAAAAGAACACTAAATAATACCCAGCTCTTTTTATGATCTGGTAGGATCTGATTATTGGCTCTTTTTTGAAGAAGACTGATGACCTCTTTTTTTATTCCCTTTTTCTTTGATCGGATGTGGCATCTGGCAGTGGAAGTATTAATGGTGTGGTGTGGATGGGAATTATGTAGCCTCTGGACATCAATAACCTGATCCATCTGTCCTGGGTGATGGCACTCCACACTATAAACTGGAGAAACAGTTGTCTTCAAACTGCCTCAGAGGGGAACATTCAGGGAAATCTTCATGGGATTCTGTTGGAAATGTTTTGAAACACATTACTGACCCCTTCCAGACTACCAGTTGCACTGCTGTTGGGAGCTGCTCTAGAATCACATTTTTGCTTAGGGCATTTTTGAAATTATATGTCCACAGAAGTGGGGGGGTCTTACCACCCCCTTTCTTTCTCATGGTGATTATCTCTGACCTATGGTCTGAAAAGGCTAAAGCCATTAAAAGGTGCATTTAGAAAGATGCCTTGAAATTCTCAGAAGTTCATCAACAGTGGTCAGTTTTGAAAAACTTAAAATATACAAGTAACACTTCAAAAAGTTTGAAAAGTCTAGAGGTATTTTCCACTGCTGTTAGCTATACCAGCAGCAAAAAAAGTCTGGACAGTCTAGATAGCTTACAGTATTAGCCTGGGAAAGTTTTTGCTGCTAAGTTGACTTGATCCTGTGGCAATGTTCTAGAGGTTGCAGAGGATTGACTGGATCATCTTTGATATTTGACAAAAGAACCAGTCCATTACATCTACCTTAGCCAAAAGTCCTACTATAAAAAAAACCCCAAAAAAGTAGTTGATTTGTTCAATAATTAACCTTTTAGCAAGTTGTCTTAATCATGTCCAGAGAGCATTTTTTCTACACATAATTTCAAACAAATGAGAAAGTTACAGAAATTAAGCTTAGATTCCTGGCATTTGTCATAACATTCACCTTAACAGTCTTAAGTATACACATATGTTCATATCTGTCCAAGACAAATGCCCTAAAATATTTATAACATCAAGAGTACACATTTTAAGGAAACCTTCAGTGTGTGCTTTCCTTTCTGCTTGAGGCAAATGATGAACATCCTTTGCTAAAGCAATGGCAATGCAGGATCCACCTAAGGCAGGTGCATTTTGGTCATAAGGGTGAAGCCCAATTGACCTCGCAAAGGCAACTGAGGGTCAAACAGTATTACCAGTTTTAAAGTGTTAATATATTTTTTATTACACAACACTGTTTAACAAAAATATTTTTTAACTTTTTAAATAATATTATTGAATTGTGGAACATTTCTGTTCTATCTCTTGTCTCTGGAGATGACTCAGGGAGGTACTGTACATGCATGCATCATGTATATACAAACACTTGTACAGTACATCAACTGATTGCCCTTGATGTCATTTTCATTTTAGAAGGGAGTCACAAATACACATGTATTCAAGTGATTGCACATTGGGATGTTTGTACAATCTTGACTTCTTCGGACTTTTGGCATTTCCTTGATTTTTAAATTTTGTTGTACTTTAAAGAAAATACCATCCAAATGGGAGGAGGAATGTTTTTAATTCAGTAAGAGCTAGTTGTCTTCCTTCTGTCTATAGTCACTGTAATTTCTGATTTCTTTTGGTTGAGGGTTGAAATTCTTATGGATAGTGCTTGATTTCCACTACACGTGTGGGTGTAAACAACCCATTTGTATTTTTGAATACTTAGATTATGCAATAAAGCTATCTCCCAACAGAGGAGAAACAGGAGCTATCATTGCAATCACTGCTTTTAAGCAACACATCTTCTGAATACAGGTATTAATCCTAGTTACAGTTAAGCATTCTGACAGATCTGCCTTTAAATCAGGCATGACCATAAAACCCACATCCTACTATACTTTTACAGTTATCACGGAAACCACTGTCATTAGCCCTTATACCTTATAGGCACAATGACATTTCTCTAATAAAAATGTTTATTAATCCATCTGCAACATTAACTATTCTTGCTCCTGGAAGAGTTAACAGTTTACATAGATTATCTTCATAGTAAGAGTCACTGTATGAATAACTAAATCTCCAATAACAAACAAAAAGAACTTAGAGACGAGGTTCCCACATTGTAGATACCAGTGTTAGTGACAGTGGCATTACATATAACATCTAATGACTTATTTATAATCTGAGAATTGAAACCTTAATATGTCTACTCAGTTAAGTCATCAACCTCATAACATCTTTGCTTCTACTACCACACAGTTACAAATACTATGTGAGGCAGATACAAATAGGTTTTTGCTTCTAAGAGTTCTACACTTGATTAAACTCTATACTAATTAACCAATGTGGTATGAATTTTACCAAGTAGGGAATTTAAAAAAAATGCCATCCTCCTAATTGTTGCCACAAGTTCCTGAATTTAAAATGATAGGAGTGCCACCTGTTTGTATGGTTTTAAATCATCATTAGCAACATTTCGAGTCCTTGGTCCAAATCCGCAATTGTATTCTAGTGGGGGTGCCCTCCTGGGTACTAGTGCTTTAAGTTGCTATGCAGAAAGAAGAAGGATGACCCTGAGTAGGCAGTTCTGTTTGTGCAGAGCAGAGGCCAATTGTGCCTTCTAAGATTCCTCCTCTAAGATGTAAACCTTGTAGCTTGTCTCAATTATTAAAAGAGTGAAGACAGCAGTTAAATGCTTTCTGAAGTAAACAACCTCCCCTGTCTGGTTACAAAGCAACCTAAGTTTAGATTCCATGCTGAAGTCTGGACAGATTCATACCTCCATCCTCTGTTTGAGCCTGGATTGTTTAAGAATGTACTCCTAAATCTCTCCCTCACTTAGGTCTTCGCATACACTCAGTGACGACCTTCCTCCAGCGAGCAGGTTATTGGCCATATGATATAACATTTCCGTCTGCTTTATAAGTGTTGAAAAGTGAAAAGGCATTGATAGTGTATCATATCTAAATTGTTTTTATTGAAGTTGGATAGGTTTTACATCTATTGAAACTGTGCCCTTTAACATGTATGTGATTCATGTATGTAGTTTCATGTGCTGATGCTTCAATATATATATATATATATATATATACAATTTTATATTCTGAATAGTAATATATCCATACAGCCCTACACAAACTAGTTTATCACTGCGTTTCTCCATCAGTACAGACTTCCTGTTATACCTATGTTGTCCTTCCTTTCATACAATTTGTTAACTTTCCCTCTAATCTTAGAATAGCCTAGCTTCTCCTACTGTGCCTCACCGTGTTTCTTCCTCCATCTCTAGAAAAAAATAGCTTCCTATGCTTTATCATCTTCATATAAATACATAGCACTGCAGCGCTTCTTTCTTTTGCTTTCCTTTCAGACACTGTAGATATCAAACCGTTTCTTCTGTCATTCAAATAGCAATGGCTATGCTGGATGTCACACCACTGAAAATGAGAAGTTATGTACCTACCATAACGTTCCATGTTAGTTGTCTTCTCTCGCCTTCTTTCTTGCTGGATGGGTTCGGAGCCGATCCTCGGCTCCGACACGGCCACTTACTAAAGCTCGAGAGCTGATTTTACTGGCTCGAGGCAACCCTATATCCCATGATGCAAGGCGATGACTACCCAGATCTCGTTTGGTAGCTAAGGAAAATTATGCAATATATTCCTCCAACTGGAGAGGAGGAGGAAGAGGTAATAATAATAATCCCCCGAAAAAAAACAACCTGATCTAGTGACACTAGTAAGCTGATTAGCTGGAAAATTGGATCAAGACTCTTCAAGGAAGAGGAACAATCTTCTCGGTCTGACCAAGCTAGGGGGATGGTGGGCGGGACGCAAGAAAGAAGGTGAGAGAAGACAACTAACATGGAACGTTATGGTAGGTACATAACTTCTCAATGTTAAGTTGTCAATCTCGCCTTCATTCTTGCTGGATGGGACCGCGTCCCTAGCACCTCTATCCTGGGTGGCTCAATGGAACAGACTCTTGAGAACAGTGGAACCAAAATTTGCTCTGTCTCTGGAGGCCAAGTCTAATTTGTAATGCGAAACAAAAGTATGAGGAGAGGCCCATGTGGCTGCTGCACAAATAGTGTCTATTGGGAGTCTAGCCTGAAAAGCTGTAGATGTAGCTAGTGCTCTGGTAGAATGGGCTTTTGGCCTAGAAATCAACTCTTTACCTCTGAGCTGATAAATGCATGTAATCACAGAAGACAGCCATCTAGATAGGGTTACCTTGGATACTGGAAGGCCTTTCCTGTTCTATGCATAGGATAAAAACAGTTGATCAGATTTCCTAAAATGTTTGGTTCTGTCCAGATAATATCTGAGTTAGCGGTGAACATCTAGATAATGTAGTTTTTGTTCCGCTCTATTAGAATAATTTGGGAAAAAAACTGGAAGATCAGTAGATTGATTTAAGTTAGTCTGCGATGCCACTTTGGGTAAGAAAGACGGATTAGTCCTTAGAGAAACTCTGTCTTTGTGGAAGATTAAGTAGGGAGGACGAATGCAGAGGGCATGAAGCTCAGATACTCTCCTGGCAGAAGTAATGGCGACTAGAAACAGTGTCTTCCAAGAAAGAAATTTCAATGAACAGGTAGCTGCAGGTTCAAAAGAGGGAAGAATCAAGGATGTTAAAATTAAATTTAGATCCCACTGTGGTGGGGGGTCTCTAATCGGAGGTTTAAGTAAAAATATACCTCTAAGAAATGCCTTGCAAAGTTTATGTGACATGATGTTGTGGTCCAACAAGCCGATATGAAAATTTGAAATGGCTGCCAGCTGAACTTTTACTGTGGAGGAAGAAGATCCTGAATGAAAAATCCCGGCTAGGAAGTCCAAGACCGAATGAATCGGAGCAGTAAAGGGATCTATGTTCCTAGCTTTTGCCCAGAAGGAGAAACGTTGCCATTTACTAGTGTAAATCCTTCTGGTGGAAGATTTAAGGGCAGCTACTATGATATCCCAGACAGGATTAGAAATCATAGGAAGCCTGG
Organism: Protopterus annectens; assembly: GCF_019279795.1. Taxonomy (NCBI): domain Eukaryota; kingdom Metazoa; phylum Chordata; order Ceratodontiformes; family Protopteridae; genus Protopterus; species Protopterus annectens. Next base: position 1,115,834,051 of record NC_056735.1, on the reverse strand, counting down.
CTAGGGATGGAAGTGGAGCATCCAAGCAGTGAGGTTGAGAGAAGGAATGGATTGGTGCAGCTGCCCCGACTGGTGGGTCAGAAGATCTGGAACCGGGTCCAGATGCCATGGCTGTACCAAAAGATAACGATGTAGGAACGGAAACCATATCTGTCGAGGCCAATAAGGGGCAATGAGAATCATCTTGGCTCTCAAGGCGGTTGCTTTCTGAATTACTTGTGGTATTAGAGGGAAAGGAGGAAAGGAATAGAGAAGTCCCCGGGGCCAATCTTGGATTAGAGCGTCTCTGGGGGGATGGCCTGGAAGGGGGAAGAGAGAGAAGAAGAAGTCGGGGCATTTGCTGTTTTGAGGGGTAGCAAAAAGATCGCAGCAAGGAAGGCCCCACTTCTGAAAAATCTCTTCCGTCACAGATTGTTTGAGAGACCACTCGTGAGGCATGAGAATAGCTCTGCTCAACCTGTCCGCTATGATGTTGGATTTCCCGGGGATATGCATTGCTATCAGAAACCGCTGAGAAGAGATTGCCCACTGCCAAAGTCTGAGTGCCTCTCGACACAGTGGATAGGACTTGGTTCCGCCCTGCTTGTTGATATACCACACTACGGACACATTGTGCGTTTGGACTGCAATAGTTCCCAGGGGAAGAGAGTCGTGGAGGGCTTGCAACGTTAAAAGCACTGCTCTCATCTCCAGGACATTTATGTGCAGGTGGCATTCGAAAGGTTGCCAAGTGCCATGGACCATCCTGCCCTGATAATGCCCCCCCCACCCGATCAGGGAGGCGTCCGATGTAACCGTGGCGACCGGGGCGGGAAGAACAAAGGGTCTGCCCTGATGGACTTGAGGGGACAATATCCACCAGGTCAGATGCCTTTTGCAAATTGGAGTTATGATCCTGTGACGCATGGGAAGTCATTGAAAGGACCATTGGGCGAACAGCATCCATTGTAGGAGACGCATGTAAAAGCGGGCAAGGGGAAGAAGTGTTATGGCGGCCGCCATAAGACCCAATACTTTCAGGGCAAATCTGGCCTGAATTTTGTCGCTGTGAAGAATCACATGGATGTGGTTTTGAATATCCAAGATCCTTTGGTCTGTTAACTTTGCTGAAAGTTGTACGGTGTCCAATTTGGTGCCTATAAAGGTAATAGATTGACAGGGTGACAAGGCAGATTTTTCTAAATTTATAGAAATCCCTAGACCTCTGCAAATGTGAATGGTGTAATCTCTGGGTTGGAGAAGTTGATGCCTGGTGGTGGCAGTAAGGAGCCAGTCGTCTAGATATGGAAACACCTGGAATCCTTGACGTCTCAGGTGAGCCGTAACCGCTGCCATACATTTGGTGAACACTCTGGGGGCTGTAGTGAATCCAAATGGCAGGGCTCTGAATTGGAAGCGACTGGCCCCCAGCCGAAAGCGGAGAAACCTTCTGGAGCGCCTGTGAATTTTTATGTGATAGTACGCATCCTAAAGGTCTACTGAGCACATCCAATTGTCTTTGCCCAGAAAGGATAGAATGGACTGAAGCGTGACCATCCGGAATCTTGTTTTCTTTACAAACTTGTTAAGTTTGCTGATATCTAATATTGGTCTCCAGTCCCCTTTTTTTTTTGGTACTAAAAAGAACCTTGAGTAGATTCCGGATCCTATTTGGTCTGCTGGGACTGGCTGGATGGCTCTTTTTGCTAGCAGTTTTGATATCTCTGGTACTGCTAGTTCCCTTTGACCGGGTGGAACGTCTGGAAGGGTTCCCTTTTGCTGAACTGGGGTTTGAATAAAGGGAATTTTGTAACCCTCGGATATGATCGACTGTACCCATTTGTCTTGAGAAAGGGAAAGCCAGGCTTTTGGGTACAGCGATAATCTTCCCCCGACTGCCTCCGAAGGTGGACAATCGGGCAACATCTCAGGGATGCTGGAAGGGTTTGTCAGAGAGAGGCTCCCTGCTACCCTGATTCTGCGGACCCCCTCTGCCCCTAGGGCGGCATCTGTTGTTGTTACCCCCTCTGCCTCTGGGGGCAAACTGACCTCGTGCGTCAGGCGTGACTCCTTGAGATTTGCGGAAACACATTTTCCCTCCCTTCTGACCTTTAGGGTAAGGTCTTGAAGGGGTGGATAAACGGACTCCTACAGCAGAAAGAGTCTTGCCATCTTGTTCGCATCTAGTCAAGGTGTCTTTCACTTGAGGTTCGAACAAAGTCGAACCATCAAAAGGAGATTTTGTGAAGGACGCCTTGAAGGGTCTGCAAAATTACAAAGCCGCATCCAGGATTGACGCCTTAAAGCCACTCCTGTGCCTGCGGCCCTACTCGCTCCATCGGCTGCATAAGAAATGAGCCGCATGGAGGAGTTAACAATGGAGTTTAGGATTCCTAGCTGTGAGTTAATTTTATCCTGGGACCCAGCAGCTGACGGATCCTGTAAAACTTCTCCCAACTCTTTAAGAACATCTCTTTGAAGGCAGGTGAAGTGACACAAGTAGTTCAGCGACCGCATGGCAAAGGTCGCTGAAGAAAAACTCCGCTTGCCGTACCTATCCATAGTCCTGGAATCCTTGTTAGGAGGATGGACAGGTACTGAAGGATCAGCTAGTTCCTTCTTGGTGGCTGCAGCCACCACCATGGCATCAACCGGGACACCTTTTGTCAAATATTGCCTATCAGGTGGGGCCGTGATGAATTTAGAAGGCCTCCGAGGAATGTGTTCCACCGAATCCGGGGCCATCCACGCCTTCCGAGCCACCACGTCCATAAGAGGGTCGAAAGGCGGAGACACCCAGGAGGTGGAGGGTTGAGACCCGAACGCCTCCAAGTATACCGACTCGTCCTCGGAAGGATTAAGGGAAGGCCAGTTCCCCCTCTGCTTAAGGAGTTCAAAGATGTCTGAGAAAGAGACATCCTCAGAGGGGGACCTTGGGGATCCCTCCGACTCATCCAAGTCAGTATCGGATGTAATAGACTCGGGGGAGTCTAGATGTTTCCTCTTACATGTCCTCTTACGCGGAGGTTCACCTGACGGGTCAGGAGAAGCCTCGGAAGAGGAAGATATTCCCAGTGGGGAAACCTGAGGCGTTGGATCTCTGGGTCCGGGAGCAAGAGAGTGGGAAGAGACGTCAGCAGGCACTGTAGTGGGAGGAGCTGATGGAACTGACCGTTGACTACGCCCCGGGGCTAGTACACTCCTCATCACCTCGAAGGCTCCCCCGTCAGAGAGGCCAGAAAGCTCCCACTCCAAAGAGATAGGAACCCCAGGCCGCACCGACAGGGACGGCTCCGAGGCTGATGGGGCTGAGCTCACCAGCGCCGAAGCTCCGAGAGGGAGAACGGGATCGGACAAGGGTCCGATGCCACTCGCCCCCTCGGAGCTGACGAGAGAGACCAGATGCCCAGATCCCTCCAATGAAGTCATCAAGGAGGAGATCGGAGCAGAGGACGACGGAGCTGAAGAAGGGGGTGGTATCGGCTCCGAAGTCACAACAGTCATGGCTCCGAGGAGCTCCGGCTCCGAGCTCTGTAAGAGAGTCAAAGGAGGAATGTGAGGTGGATGTGTAATAGCTACCGTCTGTTGAGATGGGCTATGGAGCATTTGGGCCAATGCCTGAGACTTTAATAGTCTACTCACCACTCTCTCAAGGTCGTGGTCGGACAGCCTGGACGACCGAGAAGACCGGCTCCGATGGCTCCGCTCCGAGAGCAGGGGTGATTTCGGAGCCGAATGTATCGACTCCAACGAAGGGGATCTTGATCTCTTCTTTGAGATAGGTGGAGCTGAAGGAGCCGAGGATATGTCGGCTCCAGTCGGAGCCGACACTGAGTGCCCAGATTTAATAGTATCGGCGCAGGATGGAGCCGATCTCGTCACAGAAGACGAACCAGTAGCCGATGGCTTAGGGCTTGGAGCCGAAGGCTTAACTGGTTTCGAGGCTTCCCCAGAGCCGACTTAGTCAGGGAGCTCTCAGGCTTTAATAAGCCCCTCAGTATTAATTTATTTCTGCGCTCCTGCAGGACTCTTGGGCTGAAGGCATGGCAGACAGCACAAGAGTCCTGCAGGTGCAGAGGTCCCAGGCAGTAAACACAAGAAGTGTGACCGTCTGTCAGAGACATCTTCTGACAGCACGAGTCACACTTCTTGAAGCCTGTGACCTTTGTGTCCTTCGACATAACTGTGTCGAGGAAACACTAAGTGACAAAAAACACAGACGCACACACAATAAACACTCAATCCAATAAAAATTAAAAACAGGGATACAAACACACCCAAACACCACACAGAATCCCTGACAAAAAATTAGGAAAAGGGGAGGGCTTAAGGCCTAACTTAGGGGAAGGGATAAATAACTGGAAAAATAGGGAACACTAATGGAAATAGGGTTAAACTAATCGTTAAGAGTTTACACAACAACGGTAGTGACTAAAACTAAAGGGGGGAGACAAAGTCTGAAATTTGAAAAACTTACCAGGAGCCAGTAAAAAAAGCACCTCGTAAGCGAAAGCGGCAAACGAGATCTGGGTAGTCATCGCCTTGCATCATGGGATATAGTGTTGCCTTGAGCCGGTAAAATTAGCTCTCGAGCTTTAGTAAGTGGCCGAGTCGGAGCCGAGGATCGGCTCCGAACCCATCTAGCAAGAATGAAGGCGAGATTGACAACTTAACATCTAGCTCTACTGAAAAGCTGTTCCTCTGAGCAGTAGCCTACTGAGATTATTTGTTGTTGTGCAATCTAAGCACATTTACCATTAAGAGCCTAGCTGTATATTAATGTAGTCAGTTACTTTCCAGTGGACAGTGGCTGTGACATCCTCCAAAGGACTAGTCCTTACACTCTAAGGACTGCCAACCAAGGTGGTCAGTGTCCATTCTTCTAACCACTAGATTAGACTCTCTAAATCAGCTATGTCTTGCCACAGTTCCTTGGTCTCCACTTTCAGTAAATTAAGTAAAACCAGGTTTATTTTGCATTTCAGTGATAATGGCTAAGTACCAGCTATAAACTGATTGCTTTCTGAAGTAAAGGGCCTGCCAGGCTGGGTAGGCCCTGCTAACCTACCGCCACTTCCCACTCACCCCACCTTACTACAGCATTATGCTACCCATTTTCGTGTAATATTTGTGACATCCAAGCACTATACCTCCATAAACTACTTTATTACTATCATAGGCTTAATATTCTTTCTATTCAACTATTCACAACTTCCATTCTAGTATTTAGTATCATTCAGAATATCCTTTCTCCCTTCATTTGCACTTTATCCACTCCTCCTGATTTCTCTGACAGTATGTCTAAGCAAATCTTTATAACAACTCCCTCCTCCATTCATTAGCTCAACTTCCTATCATGCAATACAGATTTACTTTAATCTAACTCGGTTATCACTATTACCAGCAATGCTTTTAAGCAATATGCTACGTTGTGTACTCACTGGACTAATCCACCTGTCTAGCTGTCATATCTCTCCCTACCAATAAATATTATCCCTGCTGTCTCACATTTACCACACCAAAGCTCACCTCAGATCTCCCCCAACATATCATCTTACCTCTACTATTACAGTTTTTCTGACCCTTCAACTAGAGATACAGCAAGTCAAAATCCTTGCCATCTAAAATTGAATTAAAACCGAAGCTAAAACACAAATGGCGCTACACTTTTATACACAATAATTTCACCCAAAAACTCAGGTGGAACATTCACCTCAACCCCAGCCGCAATACAGAGCAACCCAGCAGTACAACAACAAAGGCTTCTAGAGCTACGCCCTTATTAACCTCAAAATCAAAATAACTGCTCCTAAACATGAATGTTAGAAGTACATGTGATGCCCCTGCACTGGCCCACTAAACAAGGAGCCTCAATCCTCACCACTGGGAGCCTCAATCCTCCCCACTGCCAACAGTGAAGGATGTACACAATAGAAGGATGACAAGCACATACACAGTAAAGGAAAATTTCCCTTAAGAGCACAAAGATCACAATCAGTCTGGGGGATGGTTTCCCCATATTTCGCCAGATCCCCAGTAAGACTCCCCACTGGCACAGCTATAGGGTTAAGATCTCAGCTAAGGGGTCAAGGCAAGACCTCCAGCAGCCTCTCTGTCAAATCAGTGCTTCGTGTCCCTCCCCAATTAGCTGACACACACACACTTTGAGATTTGATTTATAAACAAACACACAGACACACCTGGGGAAGGCTGGCACAAGTTTACAAGCTATGCCCCCCATCTGCCCACACTATAAGGTAGTTATCACCGCCACCAACCCCTACTTATCAGCTACTCTAAAGGCCTTTACAAAGAGTGACCAATCCTACTGTGTAATGCTACTATTATCCAAATGGTAAGTGTAACCAAGACCAAGGCTCTTTAGGAGTGTCCTGTACAGTGTCACCAAATACATATGCAAGTACTCTAAGAGCTTAAATATGTCTCAAAAATATCAGCGACAAAGATAGGGTTAAATATATTTAATAATGAATAATAAAAGAACAAGACAATACTCAATCAACACAGTAAACACAGAGTTCAGAATCACAGGGAATATTTTAAAATAACATTGCAGGACAGTCTCCAATAAATACAGAAAACATTTAAACTAATCTTTACTATATTCCTATCTATATCTAAAATAAATTAATTTTCCCTAGTTACTTACTATTAGCAAGGCAAATGCAGACAAATGCTTTCTAGGTCCAAGACAAGATACAAAATGCCCAGACTCACTCTCTGAGATAGTTCTTAAATTAATAATACACATTACTGCTGGGTTAGCTGGGATGACATCACTTGTGGCCATCTGCCTTCAATTCCCAAGCTAACAGAAACTTAACAAAATTTAACATTTCTCTGTTAAAAATACATATCTCTCAGATGTTTGCCTAGAACTGGAAGTCGTAAAACAATTAAGCACTTTTACATTTGAAACCTAGTAATTACTTCTGTTTCAAGACAACAGGAAAACCACTAGCTATAGACATTGTGTCTGCTCTGAGCTGAAATACAGATAACAGAATTGTAAAACAATTTCCACTTATTTTCTTGAGGTTTTGCAAGTTAATTCTGTATGTTCCTGCTTCTACTATTAAAACATACATCTGCACAGATATATAGTTTATATACATTTCTGTTATTTTCCAGTAGGGTACACTGTGGTCACATTCTTGAAACTCAGTACATAACATACAGTTCTCTTACATTTGTAGGACAAGCATATGAATCATATTAATATTCACAAATGACGTATGTTTATTTGCAAAATTCCAGTTAGCTGGGCTGGCAGGATTTCAGTTTGTCACACTTCTCCCCCCAAAAACTAAAGATTGTTTTTCAAGTGACCCTTAAGAAACATTGCTTGAGTGTTTTGAGCCTATCTGAGAACACCTTACCCAATTCCCTGTCTTGAGATTCCAGCTGCCTTGGCCTTGCTGACCCCAGTACAGTGCTGCACTGTACCATCATATGGCTGCAACACTAGGTCCACCATAGTAATTTGGGATTTTCCTGACAGGCTCCCTGTAGCCATAGATGCCCTTTAGACCCTCCCTGCCTTGTACTGCAAATACTCAGCACTAGGGCCTCTCTATCATGGTAAGGTTTCATCATGTTAACATGGTACAATTGGAGCCCCTGCCTAGCAGTTCTACCATATAGTTAACATCACTGACCATCCTTATCACCTTATAGTGTCTCTTTCAAGCTGCCTGAAGCTTGTTGTGTCTGACAAGAATGAGGACCATTACCTGCTGCACTACAGCATACTCTCAAGCATTCCTGTCATACCAGACCTTTTTCTGCTGTTATGCTTCTGCCAGGTCCTTCTGGGACAAGCCCATGAGTTCCCTGAGCTTTGTCCTGAGGTTTAAGACATACGCCACAACAGACTCCTTGTGGGATTCACACTCACCCTCCCACTCATCTCAAATCATATCTAGAGGTCCCCTCACCCTATGCCCATATAGCAACTCAAAGGATGAAAAACCTGTGGATTCCTGGGGCACCTCTCTAAGTCAACAACAGATCGGGCAAATATTTGTCCTAATCCCTCTTGAACTGGTCTGCAACTACCCATAGCATTGTCTTGAGTGCAGAGTTTAATCTCTCAACAAGACCATTAGTCTGGGGATAGTGGGGGTGGTCGTTTGTGTGCTTCACCCCACAGTACTTCCACAGACAAGCCAGCAGGTCTGACATGAAATTGGCACCTCTGTCAGTCACTATTTCTTCTGGGAAATCTACCCTGCTGAAAATCTCAAACAAAGCATTTGCCACATTTTCTGCCTCAGTGGAGGACAGAGCCACTGCCTCAGGGTATCTAGTAGCATAATCTACTACCACTAGAATATACTTTTTACCTGTGGAACTTGGGATACTCAGAGGCCCCACAATATCCATAGCTACCCTCTGAAATGGCACCTCAATCACAGGCAAAGACATCAAAGGAGCTTTCACCTTGTCTCCTGCCTTGCCTACCTTTTGGCACTGCTCACAAGTCCTGCAGTACCCTTATACAAGTATGGAAATCCCAGAACAATAGAAGTTCTGCATAATACGTCTCTTTGTACATTTTATGCCCTTATGACCTGCAAAGGGAATATCATGGGCTATGGCTAAAAGTGTCAGATGGTAGCCTCTGAGCACTAATAGCTGCTGTATTCTCTCACACTCTAGCCCTCCCTCAGGGGTCCACTCTCTGTACAGTAACCCTTTGTCCCAGTATACAGATTCCCCCTTCCCTTGAGAATCAGGTGCCTCACTAGCTACCTCCCTCAGGCCTTGTAATGTAGGGTCATGATAGCGGAGTCTGTCTCAACCCTCTCTTTGCAACCCTTCCCCAGCTCCCCTTCGACAAGAAGTCTGGCATCCTCTGACAGCGATGCCTCACTATCAGCCTGGGTACTACTACTCACCTCTGCCCTTGTAGTCACTCTGTCCAAGGGAATATCAGTACCCACAAGCAGGTGTGGCTCACCTTCAGTCTCACTTATACAGGGTAGTGCCCTCCCTGAAGTAACCACCTCACCAGTCCTGGCTGCAAGTGTGTGGTCTGTCGAAGTCTCCCCCAGAAAACCAGACCCATGTTTGTCTCCAAGCCTGACTACATGTAACCGCATGCACACAAGGTACTGCATTATCAGAATCATTCCCTATCAGGACATCTGCAGAATGGTAGTTTGGTACCCTTGTTGTCTCAAGACAACCTACTGTTGGCATTTTGTCATTCCCACTTACTTGCTCTCCCACCTTTTGGTCCACACCTTGCCTCCATGGACATCTATATGCGACATGGCCCCACTGGTTGCATTTAAAACATTTAACCCTTGGTTCTGGACGTGTACCCAGACTAGTGACTTCCCCTGCTACTGGCCGACTCTGTTAGGGCAGTCTGGGCTGCCCACCATGGGTTCCCTTAGACCCATGAGTGGCACTGGATTTCCCTTTCCTGTGCAGTGATGCCCTGCTTCCTACGTATAGGTTTCCCTTCTTCCCCAACTTATCTACAGTATTGCATCGTCTATCAGGTATCCATATTCTCATTTCCTCAGGCAAAGTGCTAAGGGCTTGTTCCCTCACCAAAAGGTCTGCCAGCCCTTCAAAAGTGGTGACCTGACATCCACTCACCCACCTACAAAAATAATTGCTTAGTTCAGCAACATATTCACACACACTTTCATCTGCCTTGTATTTATGCTGACAAAACTTCTTCTTATAAGCTTCAGGTGTTAACTAACATTCTAGCAAACAATTCTTTACAACATTATAATTCAGACAATCAGTATCAGACAATTTGGAGATAACAGTTACAGCTTTACCATGGAGTAAGGGGGTCAGGAACCATACCCAAAGCCCTTGGTCAACATTATGTTTACATACATTCTCAAATATATGAATGAAACTATGAAACTTATGCCCCCCCTGTAAATTGTGGAAGAAATTTACTGACCTTTGTTGCTTCTGGGGTTCGGTTACTCCCTTCCCCATTACCTCCATGACTCTGGCGAAGACCCAGCATCTCCTTTTCATGTTGCCTCTGCCTCTCCTTCTCCTCAGCTTCCAGGCATTACAGTTTCGCATTTTTCTCAGCCTCAAGATGTCTCATTTTCTCTGCTGCTCCTATTTCCAGATGTTTGGCCTCTAGCTCAAGTCTCTTTAACTCCAGATAAATTTTTAAGTCCTCTGTGGAAAGGTTGGGCTGTCCATTTTCTGAGAGTTGTACATCTCCACAGCCACCCTGATTGTCCTCCTCATTACTATTCTGTGATGAAGCAGTTACTAAAGCTGCAATCATGTCTGCTGTAGTCAGGTTGGTATCTACCAGTCTTTTAGCCTGACACATCTCAGCCAACTGGCTCCTTGTCAGCTTGCCATACTCCTTTGCTGACATGCTTGCCTGCTCTCCCTGATTAACTAAGCTAACAAAAAAAATAAATAAAACGATTGTGATATGAACTCAATGTTCACTGCATGGCTGATTGAGAGTACAAACACCTTCAATGATCACTGTACACAGGCTACAGGAATTCAATATCTACACCACTGCAAGCTACTATCACCCAATTAATATATGATATGGGTATCGCACCACTGCCAAACAATTAATACGTGACGCCCCTGCACTGGCCAGTAATCGGGTCTTAATCCTCAACACAACAGTGAGGGGCGTACACAATGAAAGAATGACAAGTACACACACAGTAAAGTACAATTTCCCTTAAGCACATACAGAGATCACAGTCAGTCTGGGGGATGGTTTCTCCATCTTTCTCCAGATCCCAAATAAGACTCCCCACTGGCACAGCTATATGGTTAAGATCTCAGCTAAGGGGTCAAGCCAAGGCCTGCACATGCTCTCTGTCCAACTAGTGCTTCTTGTCCCTGCCCAAGTAGCTGATACACACACACAGTTTGAGATTTGATTTATACACACACACACACACACACACACACACACACACACACACACACACACACCTGGGGAAGGCTGGCACAGATTCACTAGCTATGTCCCCCCTTCTGCCCAGACTATAAGGTAGTTATCACTGCCACCAACCGCTACTTATCAGCTACTATAAAGGTCCTTACAAAGGGTGACCAATCCTACTGTGTAATGTTACTATTATCCAAATGGTAAGTGTGACCAAGACCAAGGCTATTTAGGAGTGGCCTGTACAGGTGTCACCAAATACATATGCAAGTACTCTAGGAGCTTAAATATGTCTCACAAATATCAGGCATAAAGATAGGGTTAAATATATTTAATAATAAATAATAAAAGAACAATATGATACTCAATCAACACATTAACTAGAGTTCAGAATCACAGGAAATATTTTAAAACAGCATTACAGGACAGTCTCAAATAAATACAAAAAACATCTCAACTAATCTTTACTATATTCCTATCTATATCTAAAAGAAGTTACTTTTGCCTAGTTACTTACTATTAGCAAGGCAAACGTAGATGTGTGCTGAATGGATGTTTCTAGATCCAAGACAAGATACAAAATGCCCAGACTCACTCTCTGAGGTAGTTCTTAAATTAATAATACACATTACTGCTGGGTTAGCTAGGATGACATCACTCTTTGTCACCTGCCTTCAGTTCCCAGGCTAACAGAGACTTAACAAAATTTAACATTTCTCTGTGAAAAATACATATTTATTAGATGTTTGCCTAGAACTGGAAGTCATAAAACAATTAAGTACTTTTAGATTTGAAACATAGTAATTTTTTCTGTTTCAAGACTATAGGAAAACCTCTAGCTCTAGACATTGTGTCTGCTCTGAGCTGAAACAGAGATAACAGAATTGTAAAACAATTTCCACTTATTTTATTCAGGTGTTGGAAGTTAACACTGTATGTTACAGCTTCTACTATTAAGACATACATTTGCAGATGTATACAGTTTATATACATTTCTGTTCCTTTCCAGTAGGATACACTGTGGTAACATTCTTGAAGCTCAGTACATAACATACAGTTCTCTTACATTTTTATAACAAGCATATGAATCATATTGATATTCACAAATTACATGTTTATTTACAAAATTCCAGCTAGCTGGGCTGGCAGCATTTCAGTTTGTCATAGTACATATAGCAAAATACAAGATATCCATGCAGATCTAGTTACTTACTACCCTGATATATTAGTTACTACTGAAGCCTGGTTAAAAATGATGTATTAGATAATGAAGTCATCTCCTCTGGATTTAATATCTATAGACATACAAGAAAAAACAAATGTGTAAGTAGTGCCATTATCTACAAAAAAAAATCTTTAAAAATATTCCCACTCCCAGATTCAAGACGGCTGCACACTGAGTAACAGCTTAATTCTGCCTCTCCCAATCTGAAAACATAAACTTAGCAAAGAAGACCAGTAGACCCAGATTTCTGGCTAACTTTCAGTAACTGGCTAGTAACTGCACGTCCTGGATGCCAGGAAAAAAAAGAGATATAAAGGATCTGGAGGAAAATCAGCTGCAAATGGTGAGAAAGAAACAGAGACTGAGAGGAGTACTACAGTGGTTCAGCAAGAAGCACTACAAGTTCCAGACATGACTTCCAGTAACCTAGAGGAGAGTATAAAGCAGCTGCACACAGACCTGATTAAAATAAATGAAACACTGAAGAAGTACATGAACACAAACAATACAAAGTTGGGAAAAATGAAAGAACCTTTAAACAGATATTCAGACAAGATGACAAAGCTACAAAACTCAGAGGTTGAAATGAAGAAAAGGCTGGTTGAATATGAGAATGCATAAGAAGAGATGTTTCAAAAATAATAGAATTAGAGGACAGAGCACACAGGGAGAACTTTTTATGCTGTACCAGAGAAGTTTGAAGGAACACACTGTATTAATTTTATGAAAACACAAATAAGCAACTGGACTGATATTCCACAACATGAACTATTAGTTGAAAGAGCACATCGTGTGTGTATGCTCCAAATCTGGTTACTAAAAAACAACTTAGACCTTTATTTTATTTTATTTATTTTATTTTACATTTGTTAACTGGGAAATTCCAACTGGACCAGGTCCATTTACAGCTGAGACCCAGGAGAAAAGCTCCAAAACATTGTTACAAAAAAAAAAAAGAGAAGCAAATTTATTCAGTGTTATACAAAGGTCATTTAAATAATACATGGAGTTAGACATTTTGCCAGACAAACACTGAAAATATATAAAATAAATTGGAAAAAGACATTTTCCAGGAGAAACAGTCAGGAATTCCATTTCATGTGCAGGTGTATAATGATTGTGACAAAAAGAGGAGCAACTGTAGCAACTAATAGCCAGAGTTATTTGCTGGGTTTAATGCTGTAGAGGGTTAAAGTGAGTAGCTTGGAAGTTGGAAAAAGAAGGGGGAGATGGGAGAGTAAAGGTTAAGTGATTGATATGATTTGAGAGAGTTTTTGAATTTTGGGGTAGTAGAGGCAGTGGTCAGAGAATGGGGGAGGGAATTTCAGTTTTTAGCAATGGTGTGGGAAAAGAGTGCTTTGCCTGCAGTATTGTTGGACCTGGAGATGCAGAGGAGAGATTGGTCACTAGATCGGAGATGCCAATTTGCAGTATAATGGGTAAGAAGATTGGATATAGATGTTTTTTTTCAGGGTACTTAAGGGTGTTATATGCAGTAACTAGCTGGTGGTAGTTAAGTAGTTGTGGTAGTTAAGTAGTTATGGTAACTCGAGCCATTTTAGTTCTTTTAGTGCATCACAGTGATGTGGTCTGCAACTGGAGTTTGTAGCAAACTTGGCTATCTTATTGTAACAGAATTCTAGCTTGTTTAGGTCAGTTTTTCTAATATGGGTTTAAATAGGTGCTGCATACAGTAGTGTAGACAGAAGCGGACTCTGGGCAAGGGTGACACTTGCTTGGCGTGAGAGAAAGTTTTTGTGCCTATATAGTGCACCCATTTTTTTGTGAACCAATTTGATGGTTTGTGAGATGTGGCTATCAAAGTGAAGATTGTTGTCAATTTCAATACCAAGAAGTTTGGTGTCGTCAGTAGGGGAGATGGTAGTTCCATTTTTAGAGGTGATGGAAAAGGAGAGGAGAGCTTTTGATTTGTTAGGGGAAAATAGTAGTAGTTTTGACTTATTAGGGTTTAGGATTAGTTGGATACCTGAGATCCATTTTTCTACAGAGTTAAAGGTTTCTTGGGTAAGTTGCTGTAGAATGATGGGAGATGAGGCAGTGCAGATCATGGTTGAATCATCTGCGTATTGAATAAATGTAGAGTTATTCAGGTTGCTTGTGAAAACAGAAAAGAGACGTGGGCCCAGTATAGAGCCTTGTGAGATTCCTATGGTAGTTGGAAGTTGAGAGGATAGTGCTCCTTGCCACTGAACATATTGTTGCCTGTTAGATAGGTAGCTTCTGAACCAGGCTATGGTAGACTGGGTGAAAGATAGTGAGGCTAGAGAATCTAGTAGAATGGAATGAGAGACCATGTCAAATGTCTTTGAGAGGTCCAAGAAAATGGCTGATGTATATTTGCTGTCGTTCCTGTGAAGGTTAACTAGATTAGAGAATGAAAGAAGAGCAGTGGTTGTGCTGTGATGAGGGCGGAAGCCATGTTGTGTGGTAGAGAGGAGCTGATGTGTGTTCAGGAATTTCATGACTTGAAAATGGATGCATTTCTCTAGAATTTTAAATAGGGGGCATAAGATGGCAATGGGTCAGTAGTTTGTGAAGTCATAGGAGTTACCCCCTTTATGAAGAGGAATAATATAAGATACTTTCCATAGTTTGGGAATATGGGATTCCATGAGGTAAGATAGAGAGTCAGAGGCCATTTTTATGAAGGTAGCAGGTACGTTATTGGCTGCAAGGGTGGTGGGTTTAAGTTTTAGAAGGAGTTTCTTAATTATAGAGGTGGGGGCAGGTGATAGAGTAAAGGAGGGAGTCTTTTCTGGTCGATTGGTTTGGGTATGTGATGGACTATGATTGGTTAGCTGGCTGGATAGAGCCAGGATGGATTTTGTGAAGTGGTGGTTAAATTAAGTGGCTATGTCTAAATTACTATCTGTAGAGTTTGGAGCTGGAGCAGTAATTTAATAGTAAAAATGCAGTCTCATCGACAGAAGGCACTCATTTTGACAAAACTGTGGCAGAAAGATAAAGTGCTAAAAGTGGGAGATAGTAGAGTGTTTGTGGAGAATGATTACTCAGTGTACAGCAGTCAGAAGAGGAGTAAATATATTCCACTATTTAGGGAATGTCAAAAAGCAGGTGTGAGATTCAAACTGTTGTACCCAGCCATCTTCAAAGTATTTTTCCCTTGCGGGGCAAAATCATTTTTGATGAAGTGTATGCTAAGGAGGAAATACAGACGTTTGTCCAACAAGCTGGAATCGGAAAAAGGTTCTGCTTCGTATTCTGCTGGTGCTAAGGACTACAGACAGACTGAGCCTGTGAAATCTTTTCTACTGTTTCAATTACCTGAGAGATGAAAGAAAACATAACTACTGACTAAAAGAATATGGAATATGTTGGAAATAAAACAGAGACATGATTTGGGAGATGGAGATGAACAGGATTAAAGCTAGTAAGCTGGAAATCGACAATTCCGGGATGATAAAGCAATAATTATACTTGTGAAACATGACAGAAAAGGAAAATCTGAAATACTGAACTTCCTTGGACTTTGTTAAACTTGCAAGGAACTTTAAAGCTTATACCCTGCTTCATGTTACTGATGTTTGGAGAATAAAATCAGTTACCTGTAGACAAACAAATGTGGGTTTACAAAGCAATAATTAGATTTGCGAAACATAGCCGAAGAAGAGAATTTGGAAATATTGGATTTTTGTGGACTCTTTGTTATATTTGCAGGGACTGTAAACCATTAAGCTTTGGATAACTACTTTGGAGAAGGAAGGAGAAGGGAGAAAATTAACCTTACGTAAAACAAATTACTTATTTTTTCTATTAATGGTGATGCTTAAATGTTAAATGATTTTCTTAGCAAGTTATGAAGTAAAGCTTTTTCAGTTCTTTTTTAATGTAATAGGGATATTAATATAAACAGGTGCTTTTCTTTTTTTTAGTTTTTCTCCTGTTTTATCTCTTTTTACCTGTTCAGTTTTAAGAAATGTAGGCACTGCAATGTGAGAACAAAAGGAAAAAGGAAGAGTCTTGTTGAGAGAGCATGGCAAAAGAAAAATTAGTGTGCCTTTTCTCAAGCTTGCATAGGCAAATGATTGTGTTAACCCTGGGATTTATCCAGCAACAAGTATATTACAAAATATGTAAATGGAAAAGAATATTGAATATTATAAGGCCTTTTTCTGGTAAACGAGGTATCCTTAGCAGTTTGTGTCTGGTTTCAGGGGCGGCTCGTGGTATAGGACTGCAGGACTGCAGCCCCCCACCTGTAAAATTAATAAAATAAATTCCCCCCACCATAGAACATAAAAAATAAAATAAAAAAAAATCCAGACTCCGCGCATGTGTGCTTAGTTCCTGATTGCTGGGTTAGGCAGACCAGAACTCCATGCATGCATGCGTGCTTATTCCTGAGCTCCAGACTGCTCTGTTAGGCAGGAAACTCCACCCTTCCAGCCCAGAGGTCTGTGTGGTACTGACCGGAAGGTCACCGGACTGCATCGCCTGCAGGCTGGAGGCTCCAGCCTCCTCACGTCAGACCCAACAGCATGCACAGGCTGTTATGGAGGACAGAGACAGGTAGGGTGTTTATGGAGGACAGAACTGTGTGTGTGTGTGTGTGTAATGCCCCAGTTGCTTCATGGTGGTGGGTAGAGAATAAGGCTTGAACCCTGTATTTTGGGCCCAAGTGACAAGAGCCTGAATTCCTTACCCACCATCATTTGTAAAACATTTGCAGATTTTTGCCTCATATTTGTTCTGTTTTGTTCCTCACAAAATCTGTGGTTTCTGTATTTTTGTTACTTAACACAGCCAGTAATGCAGTGGTAGCATTGTTGCCTGACAGCTACAGGTTGTCTGGTTTGATTCTTGGCTGGGGTGCCTTCTGTGTTGAGTGTGCATGTCCTCCCTGTGTTTGTGTGGGTTTACTCTGATGTCCTCAAAGGATATTTGTCCTATTTTTTTTGGACTGTATTCCCCCATTGGCTTCGTCCAGGTTTTTTGTGCCAAGGTTGAGAGCTATGGTGATAACTGAACTCACTGAATATGTTTGGGGGTGGTATTCCCCCATTATTGGCTTTGTTCAGGTGTTTTGTGCTAAGATGTTGACAGCTATGATGAGAACTGAATTCACTAAATGGTAGCCATTTAAATTTCAGTCTTCCTTTCTTTCATAAAAATAGATGATTTGGCATAGTGGTATTTTGCTCTGACTTTTTTGCACAGGGTCCTGGGTTCAATACTTGGCAGTGAAATGTATGGTGGTAACACAGCATTTTATTCTAGCAACTTTCCAACATTATACAAGCAATGTTTAAAATGTGTCCCTGGTTTTTGGGCTTTTGCCCCCCCCCCCAATAAATTTTGGCTTTTTCCAGATTTCTTGTGCTGCAAAGTTCAGAGATACAGCTGAGTGTCGAGTAGATTTTACAAGGATGTTAGAGCTGCAGGGGAACAAAAGTTTAGTGCTGCATATGCTGAGTCTGCTTACATTGTTAATAGCACAACAGGTTTTGATGCAGAAGGCTGTGGGTTCTACTCCCACAGTAGATAGATGCATTGCTGAGACTGTACTCTGTTGTAAAGGGGATGGATGCTGCAGTCCTCTTTGGTGAAGATACCTAGTAACTATGAACCTGTTATCAGTTTTCCATCCATTCCCTGTTGCGATATTACTAGCTTATCATTTTTTTAATGCAACATAGGCAATTTATTCCTCGAAGACAACAGGCACTTTTTGCAGATGAAACAGTGGCATATAAAGTTGTTTGCTAGCAGTAACCTCTTCATTAGTTAACAGATTTCTTTAATGTGGAATTATTTAGATGACTTTTACTTCTTCGGAGATCGTGCATATTTACTAATACTGGTGGACTGTAGAAGTTTGAGTAGACTTTTATGATGGAAATGTTCAGAACTGGGCAGTTTTGTCATTATTGGTGCATGCATTTTATTTCATTGTTTACTGGAAAAATGGAAAAATGTTCAAAACAATAAATTTAAAATGCCCTCTAACAACTGTACTGTATTGTACAAGGAATATAATTTAATACAGTCAGGAAGGTGCATCAAAGAGCATGTGTATGTTTTGTGTTCAAGGGGCCTATGATTTGAAAATAGCCCAAAATTTATCTATCTGCCACTGGCAAAATGTATTTTCTTTGAATGTGGGTATAATGCTGTTTCAATGAATGTGAATTTCAAGGGCAGAGAAGTTTTAATGCTAAGTCTATTTTCATTGTGAGACTACATTGCTTCATTTAGCAGATACCTATTAGGGTTTATGCTGTAAAATATAAAATAAAACTTTCAAATGAAATCCATATCATCGCAGAAGTAAAGCAGTATGCACAATGGGACATTCAACCATGATTGTGTGTGTGGGGGGGGGGGCGGCAGCAAACTCAGACAGCCCCGGCTGAATTATACCTCTCAACTGTCCATAATTTTGCAGAATGAATAGATTTTTGCTTCTTATTTTTCGTTTGTTCCTCATAAAATTTGTGGTTTTCTGCCAAATCATTTAGGAATGAAGTCACTAAATAATGACAGACATTGAGTTTCAGATGTCATAACCTTCAGAAAAATGCATGCTAAAGCAAGACCTGTTATTCTATCAACTGTCTTAAGTTTATACAAGAGCAATTTTTAGTACTGTTTGTATGTTCCCTCAATATATTTGGCCCTGTCCAGATTTCCCACATTAAGAGGTTGAGAGGTACGTGCAAATAAATCGCTTTATACAATTAGGAATATCCAAACCTCTCAACTGTCCCCAATTTTGGCTCAAAATGTTGCTCTCTCTGTAATAATCCCTCTGCAAAATGGCAATTTTGGAAGAAACGTGGAGGGTTTACAATTATAAATAACTGTAATGATCAGAGTTATAGATTACTTTTATTTCAGAAATGCATGCAGATGCTCTTATTTTGTTACCTGCTCAAGTTAACAGTACTAATCTTAAAAAGGTGTCCCTTCTTTGACAGGTTCCCAGCTGTATTGTGTGGCAATTTTATATTTTTACATAACATATTTGGTCTGTTCATAAAATTGTGGTTTTCTGGCAAATGAGTAGCAAATCATTAAAGATTGAAGTTAGAAAATAATGGCAGACATTTGAGTTTCAGATTTCATACCCTTCAAAAATTCATACTAGTGCAAGACCTACTACTATTCTATTATCTTTCTACATTTATAAGAGCAATATTTAAGAATTGTCTTTATTTTTTGGGCTTGTGTCCTACTTCTGTGTATGGCTTTGTCCAGATTTCTTGCTCTGAGGTTGAGAGGTATGAGTGTCAGAGCCATCACTGTCAGCCAGACATTTCAAACTGTGACCTACTTGTTGCACCCCACTCCCCATTGTAGTGGCTCTGGATGTGTCCAAGCAAGGCAAGGAGTAGTTATGTAGTGTGTGTGTGTGTGTGCAGAGTATTCCCCCATCCAAGGTAGACCACAAGTACGACTGTGGCTTTTCATCTGTCCTTGATTTTGCAGAATGTTCTGGTTTTCTGTCATATTTTTATATGTTGATTTATGCTTCTTATTATTCAGAAAATGCATGCTATTGCAGTGCCCTGTTGCTCTGCATTAAAGTAGCAATGCTTTAATGACCATCAGGTAAGCTTGTCGGAGAATGTAAGATGCAAGTAAGCTTTAATAAGCATACTGTTAAAGAATTACCAACATTGAAAGCCTTTTCATTGTTGCCATGCAGAGAATATTTACATAACTAGATAGCATATAGGCCTTAGGTATTGAAATGCATATGACAGTATTTGTAATAAAGGACAGGATTATAGTATTTTCAGAAGCTCATTACATTTGTTGGAGACTTGCAATTATCTTTGCAGGCTTTACCCGTAAACTAAACAGAATGCCAATCTATCATGTGTAGTCCATAACTTGTGCAGTAATCCTTTAAGCAATTTATCTTGAGCTTGTTTCTTGTTCGCTGTTCATTTTTTACTTTGATCATGTGTTCCCCATGAAACAAGTAGATAGTTGTTGTCAGGCAGCAGGTCTTTTTTGGATAAGAAACATTTTTACAAGTGGGGGTATCACAGAGATTGCTGCTTTCAGCGTGTTACCTGGCAATTTTATAAAGCTGAATATAAATTATAATTAGAACTGCAGTGCAAGGATAAGTGGTTTGAGCTGAGTGCTGCTTGTTGGTTTTATACTTGATTTAGACTGGCATTCCAGTAATGTATTTAAAAAGCAATTTATTTTTCATGCCTCACAACCTTTGTGTTTCCATCTAGATATTAAGTAAGTTGTCATGTAAACAATGAAAAGAATTCCATCGCTGCACCATAAAGGGCTATCCTCCAGGCTAAAAAACCAAAGTCTGTCACCAGGAACCCAACAATGAAATGTCCAAGCACTGAATAAATCCAAAATCGTATTTATTACGATAATGTTCACAGAGACCACAAACTGACATGAACCAAAATTAAAACTGGTGATTGAGCGCGCTTTCGTCTTCACATAACAACCTTCATCAGAATCACAAAAGGAGGATAGCCCTTTATGGTGCAGCGACGGAATTCTTTTCATTGTTTACAAGTGGTGGTGTGTGACGAGGAGTCTGAGGTAAGTTGTCATGTAGCCAATGCATTGAAATATTTTTTTCTTCTACCCTTTATTTTGTCTTGATTGGACTCTCGTAATGACGGTTTGGCACCCAGGGCAGCGTATTTAATTAAAGTTCCAGTTGTTGTAGTTTTAAGCATAGCTTCACCCCTTTCTAGTTGGTCACACCCCTTCCCAATGGCCCCACCCATTCAGCTGTCTCCTGCAGCCCCCCTTTAATTTGAAGTCGCCAGCTGCCACTGTCTGGTTTGCATGTCAACAGAAGACAATCTGATAAAGAGAAATGGCTTGAAGAAAATGTTTGCTGAAAGCATTCAAGTGTTTTCTTAGCTGGGAGGACTATAAAGATATGATAAAAATCAGAAAGCACATACTAAAAACACAGGCTGTACCATGCGTCTTAGCATGAAAGACCCTTTCTTTTTGGGTGTCTCTAGCCTGTGGGTGTGGCATCATTTTAGAATGTTTGCTCTTATTATGTACATAGTTTTGTGTGTTCTTTTTATTTTGGCTGTTCCCATTAGGGGTCGCCACAGCGGATCATCTATTTCCATTTCTTCCTGTCCTCTGCATCTTGCTCTGTCACACCAACCACCTGCATGTCCTCTCTCACCACATCCATAAACCTCATCTTAGGCCTGCATCTTTTCCTCTTACCTGGCAGCTCCATCCTTAGCATCCTTTTCCCAATATACCCAGCAACCCTCCTCAGCACATGTCCAAACCAACGCAATCTCACCTCTCTGGCTTTGTCTTCAAACCATCCAACCTGAGCTGACCTTCCAATACACTGATTCCTAATCCTGTCTATCCCCATCACACCCAATGCAAATCTTAACATCTTTAACTCTACCACCTCCAGCTCTGACTCCTGCCTTTTTGTCAATGCCACTGTCTCCAACCCATAAAACAGCTGGTCTCACTACACTCTTGTATTCCTTCCCTTTCCCTCTTACTGGTACCTGTCTTGTCACAAATCACTCCTGACACTTTTCTTCACCTCTCTTCCACATTCGCCATTACTCTGAACTGTTGATCCCAAGTATTTAAACTTATCCACCTTCACCAACTCTACTCCCTGCATCCTCACCATTCCTCTATCCTCCCTCTCATTCAAACACATATATTCTGTCTTAGTCCTGCTGACCTTCATTCCTGTCCTCTGTAGAGCATAACTCCACCACCCCAGGGTCTCCTCAACCTGTTCCCTAGTCTCACCACAGATCACAATGTCATCCACAAAGATCATAGTCCACGGGAACTTCTGTCTGATCTCGTCTGTCAACCTGTCCATCGCCATTGCAAATAATAAATTATAAATGATAAATAAATTATAAATAAATAATAAATTTGCCAAATGGCATAGGTGGACAACAAATTGTATGTTATTATTAAGTTATTAGGTTTTATGGGGTTATTGAGTGTGTGTGCATTTTTGTTTGAGGGCTTTCAATAAAACAAAAAAATTCTGCAAGATGTAACATGGGCTCAAATGGAGATGACAAGAAACAATTGTATAAAGGATTAACCTGCCAAATAGTGCATGTATTGATTACAAAAACTGGAACCGTACATTTAACAGAAAAGCTGTTACACATAAATGGTGGGAAGAATAATCCCTCAAAAAACATGATTCTAACGTGTTTAAACATTACTGGTCTCAAAGATAAATAACAAAAAAGAAACAGTACTGAATTATATTAAAATGTAGAGTGCAAGTAGCTCTGCTCCAGGAGACACACTTGGAAAGAACTGAAAATGTGAATTTGATAAAGAAAGGTTTTTAGGTTTGTCATTCAGAAGAATATCTGGGGCAAAGGAAGACAGAAGTACTTGCATTAATTGCAAGAGGAGCTCCAATAGTAACAGAAGAAAATATAAAAGACAATAATGGAAGATTTATAGTATTAAGGGGCTACTGGCAAGGAAGAAGGATTACAGTGGCATGTGTTTATATTCCACCGAAAACTGCAATAATGGAGCTTAAGAAAAGTCTGGGAGAAAAAAAATCAGCTTTCAGCAAGGAATATTACTTACAGGTGGGGAATGAAATTTGATTATCAGCAGTGACTATGTGTCTGGGGGTCCTAGAAGGAAAATATAACAAAGAAGGGTAGATTTTTAAAGAAATATATAAAAACATTTGGTATGGAAGATGTGAATTCAGTACTAGGTGTTTGGAGTGAATTTACATACTATTTTCCAAGATACAAAAACTGGGCTATGCTAGACAGAATATGCATTTTTCAGGAACATGTGCATTTAATTGAAGGTCTTGATATGCACCCAACAACTATTTCAGATTATGTGCCAATAATAATTAAAATAAAAACACAGGGCAATGCAATAAAAATGAGACACTGGTGGTTTCCCACCTGAATCATCTGTTGAAAAGACAGGAATTTAAGGAATTGGGCAGTGGAATTATTCAGGAGCTATTAAAGATAGAAATTTATTCTAAAAATATAGCTAGGACAATAGGCACGAGGGGTGAGAGTATATTACAGAAAACTGGCAAGGGAATCAAGGTATTGAGAGCAAATAACTAGACAGGGAAAGGTAACAGAATGGGGAGATGCTAAGAACTTTTTGGACTGTAGGTGAGAGACTGCCTTCCATATCAAGGATTGACATCAGAGTACAGGCAAAGAGAAAGAAATAGGGGGTCCTAAACAAAAAGACCAGCACTGGTAAGAAAGGAATAATTAGTAGAGCATAAAAAATATTGCAGGATAACTATAAGAATCAGAAGACGTTAGGAAGAATTGGGAACAGAAACTGGATAAGCAATTCACCAAGAAACAATGGGGGGGTATATCTATGTCTTCCAAATATGCAACAAAATCTAGAAGATTTAGGATCTTTGCCTTGAAGTGCTTACATAGATATTTTTATACCCCAAGCAGGCTCCAAAGAATCTTTCCTCAGGTAGACAGCAAATGTTGGAGATGTGATGGGGAAGAAAGAGGTAACTAGGAATATATCTTCTGGAAGTGTAATGAGTTGGCTGACTTGAAAGATTCCCTGCAGACTGCTCTGTCGAACTTGCTGGGTGAGCAAATTGGAGTAACAAGGGAAATTATTTTTTGAGCTATGATACACTGTTGGAATTTCCTGGACATAGTAAGGCCTTGCTGAGTCTAATTAAGATGGCAAACAAAAAAGCAATAACTTGAAAATGGAGAGCAAAGTCTAAACCAACTTTACTAAAACTAACAAAGATAGGAACAGGGATAAAACAACTGGAACTGGGATATTTAGGAGTAAATTATAGATGAAAAAACGGGAACTGTGGGTCCACTACATGCAGAGGAGGAATGATGTTTAAAAGAAGGCAGGATCTGAATGAGCTATGCAATGGTTTGACTGACAATGATTGGATATATTAAATGTGATGTATGCAGCTACAATTGTGCTGGCATGGTTTATAAGTTATAATGTTTGCAACTGAGACTGTGCCGCTATGATTTGTTTTCATTTATATAAATATAAGATTGTCTGTGTCACACAGGATAACTTAATAAAGATGTTTCTTGTAAAAAATAAAACAAACATTTTCCCACTCCTGCTGCAAATCCAAAACAATTTAACAATATGGCACTCATATCACTCCTCAAAATCAACAGTAGAAAACGCCTACGTATCGCAACTAGATATACTCCACCTGGTAACATTTCAACAGCAGATGATATACTCTACTGGATATCTCACCATATTCAACAAGAAACTTATGCTAGACAATCTCAACATAGACTGGCAGCTGATTAATAAGGACACTCCTTCAGAATTGACACAGCTATCACTTCCACTACTAGAATCAATAAAAAGTCTGGCAATTTTAGATTGGATCCTTACCAACAAAGAAAATGCAATTCAAACATTTGGATGTCTGTCAGACACAATAAATAACCATCTTCCCACCTATGACTTTATAAACTAGAATACACAATCCAAAAATATAATTTATAACCAAATATGAAATAGAACAAAATTTAACATACACCTTTATCAGTACTTTAACCCAACATACCTGGAGCATATTAAAATCCATGCCACTTTAATTAGACCATTATATCTGTTTCTCATTGGTTTGATGCTCTCCTTGTGTGTGCGTGGGAGGGGGGGTAGTCTAGGCTAATCATGAGGCCCAACTGATTAATTTTGAAGTAATTTCCATGTATTTTCTTCTACCTCACCCACCCTCCCTCTTGTGCATTATACCTTACTCACTTCACTATCATCATCCCATCCTTCCTTATGTCTCTCTAGCAGGGTGCAAGGGAGAAGGTTAAGAGAAATAGTACCAGTACTTTATCTAAAATAGTCAAAGAAACCACGATTCCACTCACTGAGAAGCACACATACTCAGGCTATGCAAGACAAATTTTCCTTACATTATTAATTTACATTGTTTTACTTCAAATTATACAGATTGTTTCCGGATGCTTAGCCTCTAGTAGGTGACTGCACACTATGCCTGATTTTGCTCCTCTCCTCTATCCTACTCCAATTCCACCCATTCCTTTACTCTACATTTAATTTCCCAGTTTACCACTATCGATTCACAGAGTGCCTTCCATATTTTTGAACCAGTCATAACAACCCTACTCTCTCTCTACCAAAGAGAAATATACCCTAGCTAACTTGCAGATTGTACCAAAATCTACCTTCCCCCACTATAGTATTGTGCAAACCCATTGTATTACTCATTTCTATCCCCATCTTCTCCTCACATTATAAGCCATACTCAAACATGTCAACGTCTCTACCATACCCCTTCATAAGGATACATTTCTTTAAATAACTCACACCATTATCACAGTGGTGTACTTCTAGCATTTGCATAATACTTCTCACCTATACATTCTCTTGCATTACTATACTTCTGTCGTTACTACTTCATCACTCAATGTTATTTTCACACTTTACCAATTAATACTTAACCCCCATTATCTTCCTTCACAACCCACTAGGTTACACTACCCCCTACATACACCCCTCCCTCAGATTATCTCATTATCACTCCTTTTATACTCAACCTATCCGTTTCTTAAAACCAAAATATCTATCACTAAAACTATCAGGGACAGATTATATCCAAATTGCCAAAACAAGCTCAGCTCACTTTATTCTTCTGCTTTAAGCTCTCATAGTGCACAAATGCAGTGTAGGTATGTCCACCCAAATCCAGCCCAGACGGCTTTAAATTCTTCCCTTCCAGAGCATACTTCTACATGCAACCACAAGTTACAATGTTCCAGTAATAATAATTCCTTAAAACTATTAAACTAAATATCCTAAGTCACTGCAGCAATATAGTTGAAGTACATGCTTGAAGCACTCTCTACTCACAGATGTTCTTGTTCTTGCAGAAACATGGCTCAAACCAAACATATCCAATGAAGTTATACCTTATAATTATAGTATGTTTAGACTACATTGAGAAAGTAGAAGGGCAGGTGGTTTAGCAATAATGCATAAAATTAATCTGCAATTTTAATTTTACCCAGATAACATCCCTACATTTAACAATGCAGAAATACTAATCTTCCAATCAACTAAATCCAAACAAAACCAAATGTATTGCAGCTTTATATATCCTCCAAACAGTAACCACACTACACTTGCAGATATTATATCCTGGTTATCAAAAACATTAAATTAGAAATGTTCATACTTGGCGATATTATTATAAATTGGGCTACATTACATATCTCTTCAACTATTCCCTCAAGCTTTATCATTTCTCTCAACTCCAACCAGGCAGTGTAAGGCCAATAACTCTAAATCAGTCTTAGACTGCATATGTATTGCCATCCCCAATAAAATCATTAAAGCAGGCACTTTACCTGATTCTGTTAAGTGATCACCATCTCACTTTTATCATTAGAAAGTATAACAAAGCAACAAATTGTCATCATTGTAATAAAGCTTGTTATAAAGCTTACCAAGTACAATGCTGACTCCAATGACCTTTATCAGGTTAACTGACACTGCTTAAAACAGCTACCCCAAGATGTAGCTACTACCATTTTTAATCATATCATCTTAATCGTAATAAATGAGCATGCGCCCCTTAGAAAAACATACATAAAATTGAAATATGCAACCTAGCTAACACACGCCACTAAATAAGTCATGAGATTTAGGGACGAAGCTTGGAAAATCTGACAGAATAACAAAACATTTTCAAATTGCCAGGTTCTCTATAGAACCAAGTAAAAGCTCTTGTACAAAAGGACAAAAATAATCACTGTGTAAACATTTAGAACAACCACCCAGTGTAATCCAAAAACTTTCTGGTCCACCATCAATAGCCTCCTTCACCCTGACAGGAAAACCCAACCCCTTCCTATGCCAAATGATGCTGATAGTACTACAGAAAGCTCTTTTAACTCCCATTTCATCAAAACAGCAACCACACTAGGTTGATCCAGTGGTTTACAAACAAGCTAGGATAAACTTGAAAATCCACTTCAAAAAGCACCTTAACACTAAAAAAAAGCTCTACTGCATACATCAAAACATACTCCTTAAATGGAAGCCAACTACTCTAGCAAATGTCATCCTGCCAGCAGAGTACATCAAAGAAGCAGCTGAAGTCTTATTTCCAGTGTCTTTCCTCATAGATCCATTATTCAAGTTGCATGCTCCTGAACTATGGAAACCATCTTGCATCATACCACTCCATAAGGGAGGAATCTTTACTGATCTATGGAACTACCAACCCATAGCTATACTTTCTCCTCTCTCTCCTCCAATACCTACTTTAACAATAATCTCTTCTCACTTATCCAGTATGCTTTTTGCCTCTACCGTAGCACCAGTACTGCTCTGCTAACATTTTCTAGACAATATCAACAACATTGTAATGTTGCAAATCAATCTCTCCAAGGCCTCTGATACTGTTCCACAACCAAAACCAGTTCAAGCCCAACCATAATTTAACTTATCTCACACATTATCACTATTCAAGAGCTACCTAAGCAATCGCACCCAGGCAGTAAGGTGGCAAAACACATTCCTCCTTCCTCCCAAACTCTGTAGATGTTTCCTGAGGATCTGCTCTTGGACTTTTGATAGTTATCATACACATAAATAAGGTTGACTGTCACATCTCCATCCACTACGATTCAATATGCAGATTATGCTATAAACATTTGCTCTGACCTTCCTTAGGACAGCTACAGACCATTACTCAGGAATCCTACTCAGCAGTAGAATAGTGGATAGATAATGCTCACCTTACACTTAGTGCTACAAAACAATTAACGGATGCTCATCCTTTCTAAAACCAGTTCTCAAAACTCAAATATTTCCTCTGCTCAAAACATTAAACTTGAGGAGGTTTCCAACACCAAGCTGTTTAGTGTAACTACTGATGACAAGCTATTTTGATATTCACATACATAATGTCAAAAAGAAAACTCACCAAAGGCTTCCAGCTCTTTACACAGCCAAGCTACTTCTCATTGGCCTATGTTGCAAACCTACTTCTGCACATGCTTATCTCCTACCAACACTCCTATATGCCGCCCATATCCTCACTAACCTGCACAACAGCCTCCTAGGAAAGCATTAGCAAAGCTACAATAAAACTGCCAAATTTCACTGCCAATTTATTTATTATTTATTTATTTATTCCAGTTTGATGACCAGGGAGGTCCACTGGGCTCGGGGAGCCCATTTTCAGTGGAGGCCTGGGGAGAAAAACTCCACAAATAAATACTTTAGTTACATGTGTACTTACAAAGACACTTTGGAATACAAAGAGTTAGCATTCAGAAAGAGAACAGACAATTACATTTAACAGACAATTACATTTACAATTTCATTTAGGCGAGAGAGACAGGCATGTAGCCTGGTGGCTGGATTTTACAGTTTAGTTAAGTATACAATCTACATATGTGAGAAAGGTTAGTTAGGTGAGAAGGTTAGCCAGGAGTAAAAGCGGAGGAGAGCTTGAGAGGTTTGGGGTGAAGAGTACAGTTGCACTTCCTATGTAGATAAAGGTGGGGATGAAGAAGAGTTTTAAAGTTTTTGAGGTTGTCACAGGACCTTAGTGAGGAGGGGAGGGGAGAGCATTCCATTTTTTAGAAGAAGACAGGCTGAATTCTTGTGTTTTTAGATGGAGATAAGGTTTTGGTGCGAAGATCTGAGGGTTCTATGGGGGGTATATGGTTGTAGAATATTGGATAGTGCAGGGCACTTAGTAGGTTGGAACAGTAATTTGTGGGCTGTGGTGAGTTGGAGAAAGTCAAGTTGGTTGGGGAGCTCAAGCCAATTTAATGAGTGAACTGAGGTACATTGATGAGAGGTCGATTTAGATTTGGTAGCAAATCTGGATATTTTGTTGTAACATGCTTCTAGTTTAGAGGAGAGTGTGGAGGATAAATTGGTAAGCAGAGGGACACCATACAGTAATGAGGTAGGATGTGGCGAATGTTAGTCTGGTGGCAGGACAGAAGAAGTGGATGTTTCTATAGAGAAGGCCGAGTTTTATGTGGGTTTTTTAATGTTTAGTTGGATGTGGGTGTTGAATTTTAGGTGTTCATCGATGGTGACACCAAGAAGTTTGGCTGAGGGAACAACTTCTATAAAGGAGTTGTTAAGGCTGGTAATTTGAAATTAATTCTTATCAATAGAGGAGGATTTTGAAGGGGAGAATAGAAGGATTTTAGTTTTGGTGGCATTTAGGGAGAGGTGATTTTGTAGCATCCAGTTTTCTGTGGTACAGAAGGCAGTTTGTGTCAGAGTTTGGAGATCTGTTAGGTTAGAGGCGCAGCAGATCAAGGAAGAATCATCATCATATTGCACAATTTTGGTATTAGGTATGGCTTTGTGAAAGTCATTAATAAAGATGTTGAATAGTATTGGGCCAAGTATGGAACCTTGGGGTACCCCAGTGGGGGTAGGAAGGAATGTGGAAGTGCCTTGGCCCCATTTTACAGCTTGGGACCTGTCTGAAAGATAACTGGAGAACCATGAAAGAGTTTTGTGGGAGAAATTGAGATTAGACAGATGATGTAGTAGGTGAGTATGGGAGATGGTATCGAAGGCTTTAGATGGGTCCAGCAGGACTGATGAAACTATTTTACCAGAGTCACAAGCTAGATTGACAGAATGTAAGGAGAGGAGGGCAGAGTTAGTACTGTGTCCTGGGCAGAAGCCGTGTTGGGTGGGAGAGAATAGCTGGTGGTTGGTAAGGAATGGCAAAAGCTGAAAGTGGATGTATTTTTCAAGAAGTTTGGAGATTGGGGAGAGGATGGCTATGGGCTGGAAATTAGAGACGTTGCAGTTTTTGCCACCCTTGTGAAGTGGGAGAATATATGCAGTGCGCCATAGTTTGGGTACATATGATTCAAGTAGGAATCTATTGATCAGGATGCTGATAGGGAGAGCAATGCCCTTGGAGGCTATTTTTAAGAAGGAGGAAGGAATGTTATCGGGGGTGTTGGAGCAAGGCTTTAGTTTAGAGAGTAGTTTCTTTATCAGGTAGGTGAAGAGAGTTCAAAAGTGGGGGGGGGTGATGAGGAAGATTGGGTGGGGTGAGGTAGAGGGTTATTGTTGGAAAATGTCTTGGTTAGCTCGGCAATAGAAGTGGTAAAGAAGGTGTTGAATAGTGAGGCAATTTCAAGGTTGGATTTGTTGCTGTCGGGACAAGGGTTGTTTTTGGTACCTAGCCTAAGGAGTGAATTAGTTGAGCTCCAAAAATGCTTGGGTTTTTTTGTATGATTTGCTTGTAATTTGATGTAGTAAGACTTTTTATCTTCAAGAAGTAGTTTTTTGGCTAGGTTTCTCGGCTGTGTATATTTTAGTAAGATTTCTGGCTGTTTATGTTGGAGGTATATTTTCCAAGTTTTATCTCTTTGTAGCATGATCTTTTTGGTATCTTTGGTAAGCCATGGGGTGGTTTTCATTCTTACTCTTTTTGTTCTTATTGGAGCAAGGGAGTTAAGGACCATTAAGAATGTTTTGGTGAAAAAGTCAACGGCAGCATCTAATGGAAAAGTTTTTAGGAGGTTCCAGTTAGTTTGTTTAAGGGACTCAGTAAAGGTAGTAGGATTAAATTTAGAAAGGTTGCGAGTATAAATGAACTGGTGGGAGTGTGGGTAGTTTGATGGGTAAAGACTGGGAGGTGGTCTCCTAATGAGTCAGGAATGACACCTGATTGTACCATTTTATTTGGATGAGATACCAGGATCCAGTCTAGTATGGAGCCAGGTGGGTTGATTTTGTTTGGCCTAGTAAAGGAGTTAGTAAGTTGAGTGTAGGTATATAGATTTATTGCAATGGCAGGATTGGGGTTATTGATTATGTTCCTGTCTATATTTACATCTCCCAATATGTAGGTTTCTAGCTTAATGTTACTGGAGGCCGGGGAGAGGATGTCTTCCAGGGTATTAGTGTTGTTGCCTGGAGTAATATAGAGGGAAATGAAGCAGATGTTTTTAAGGTTGTTTATTTTTAGGAGGCCAATTACAAGTTCAGCGTTGTTGAAAGAAGGGATGGGATTAGGATATGGAATGATGGTTAATTGGTTGCAGTAGATTAATGCTACACCACCACCTCTCCTAGTTAGGTGGTCAGAACAAAGACATTGAAATCCAGGGGAAGGAATTCGGAGTCAGTTATATGAGGCTTTAGCCAGGTTTCAGAGATGGCTACAATGTCTGGTGAGTTGTGGTTGAGCCAGGCATGGAAGTAAGTTAATTTATTTTTGAGGCTTTGGGTGTTGATGGTGAGGAATTTGAGGTATTTACTGGTGGATTTATTATTGGTGTTAGGGGGGTTTGTTGGGGAGAAGTTAGGTCCAGGATTAAGATGAATGTCACCGGAAAAGCAAAGGTAATTGAGAAAAGGAGTAAGTATTTTTGGTTTGTACTTAGATAGAAGTGCCTGGTAGAGAGTGGGTTTAGGTTTGTAATATTTTGTAGTGATTGGGAAAAGTTTTACTTTTAAGAGGAGGAAAGGGTGAGAGGGAACTAAAGAGGCAGAGATGTTGTGGAAGTGTGTTGTAAGGGGGAGGTGGGAAGGAAGTAGTGGTGGGAGTAGATGGAAGTTGGTATAGGAGGTGGCATGGTATAGAGGTAGTAGAAGAAGGACAAGGAAAGAAGTGGAAATGAGGGTTTTTGGAGTGAGAGAGAGCATGATAGGAGGAGTCTGTCAGATATAATAGAGAGGAGGGTAATAGGTACTAGGAGGGAGGGGGTGTGGTATTGGGAGTTTGGTAGGCTAGAGGAAGGGGTGGAGAGAAAGTGGTAGAGGATTGGCTGGTGGTGAGAGGGAGGGTTTTCAGGAGGAGAATAAATGTAGGAGCACTGGGGGTGGGTGGAATTTGGGAGGTAAGGTAGGGGAGCGGAGTGAGCCCGCAGGGTGAACAGAGCGGGATAGAGCCGCAAGGCAAGAGAAACCAGTTGAGAAAGTTATCAGCCACAGCAGTTCAAGGTAGAGGTAAGTGTTGAACAATGAATGACTGTAGGGAAAGATAGAATCACAGTTTATAAAAATATAAGGGGTGCTTTGCTCCTTGTTAGTTTACTGTAGGATGAGGGTGGTTATTAACAGGTTTTTATAGCATGTGGAGTGGGATTTAGTAAAGTCTGTTAGTATACAAGCATGTAGAGAAACTGTTGGGCATAAAGGGAGTTGATGTTATACAGGCTTTATGCTGGTAGGTGCTGTTGCCTAGTGGGCAATAAGAAGAATAGCAGGCAGAAAAAAAATGGGCAAGTTTCGTATAGATTATACTAGATAGTGTTCAGAGACTAGAAATCAAGTAATACAGGGGAGGGGGTGTTTAGTGGTCTGTGGTAGGCTGTTGATACGCACTCATGGAAGGGTAGGCTTAATAAAAATAGATGTAGACTTAGGTAGTTAAATCTAGTGTAGGCTACATACATTCACAGTTAGTAATGGGAGTCCTCACAAAAAGTCTTTTCTTATTTGGCCCAGGCTAACCAGCAGAAATATCCAGGGTTGAAACGTCAGAGGTTTTGCAGGACGACATTCTTATATTCTAGAGGCTGGGTGGGACCTTCAGGAGTGGAGCACTGTAAAAAGAGAGGAAAAACTTACTAAGTTAGGTGTTGAAAAAGGTAAGAGAAGCAGGTAAAGAGGAGGGAGAACAGAGGAAGCAAAACAGCATTAGTAAATAGAACAATCTATGTAAGTATTAGGTAAGAGGTAGAAAGATGTAGGGATAGATTTAGAGGAAGGGTGTAAATTGAGGGAGAGTTGGAGGAGAGGAAGAAATGGGGAGGACAGCAAAGGTACAGCTACAGGAGAGTGCAGGAGGAGGCAAGGTATGTCACAGTTTTCCAATCACAAGTCACTCTTCTTTTAATTCATACAAGCCTATGCAAAAGCAGTAATCCAGCTCATTAGTTGAGCAGGGGGATTAGACATCAGTAAATCACAATAGAACAATACTAGTTTAGGCGGACAATACTTAAATACATAGAAAACGCTATAAACTGTAGATATGTCTTAGCACAACTAAGTTTCTACAAAATTTATAGTCTTTAACCAAGTCGAGCCGTAAGCATAGCTTTCAAGTACAGGATGGGAGGATGTAATCAAGATGAGTTACAAGCACAGCTTTCACGTAATATAATTAACGTCTGTACAATAGCTGGAGATTGTCAGCATAAAAGATAGGACTCTTATGGGGCTAAAACCATGTATGGATTATAAACAGAAATAACATGTAGTAATCTGACGTCCTACGGTTAATGTTCTTATAATCGTCACAATTTACTGACCATTAGTGAATCTAATGTTAAACACTGATCCCAATTAGGTCGCAATATGTGGGAAAAGAGAAACAGGGTCTTATTTTATTTCTATCAACGCCTAATAATTGGCGTTCTTATCAAGTCGAGTGCTGCAGCTGCGTTAAGCGCGGAGAAGTGAACATTACTCAGTTCTCATCAGCAAGGCTGACCCCACGGGAAACATTAAAGCAGGCTTTGGTTTAGTTTTAACAACGCCTATGGGATGGCGTTCTTTGAAAGTGCGAGTGCTGAGAGTGAATATTAAGCACAGAGATAAGACAGTCTCTCAGCGCTCACCATTGATCCGCAGTTACTAGAAATTAATGGGAAACATAGGCTGCAGTTTGATTTTATCACCACCTGTTGGATGGCGTTCTTTAGTGAGGTGAGTGTTGGAACTGCATTAAGCGCAGAGATGTGCGAGTCCTGCAGCACTGACCAGTTTGTCCCTATGAGGCACTAGATAGCAACTGGTTGGTTAGGGAAAACATTGCTGTTAATGCACCAAGGAGAATTTAAACCCAGAGCTAGAGCAAGATTCAGTGGACCCACAAACAGTCGTTTGTCACAGTATGATATTACAAAGGCTTAAAAGCACTTTACAACACTTTTAGACACAAACAATATTACAAAGGCTTAAAAGCACTCTACAACACTTTTAAACACGTGCAGCAGATGTAAGATCTTTCTAAAACACACACAACAGCATAGTTGTAGCAGTAGTAGTAATACATAGGACTGTTCTTGCAGCAAATATTATACACCATTACATTGTTCAAAAACTTACCGGGGGTGCGAGTCAAGCAGCACTACCTCGTAACCAGCTCAGGGTAATGAACGTAGTGGTCACTCCTAACTAGGATGTTTGAAAATGGCGCCAATAAATCATGGCGTCTAGAAGTAAACTTATTGGAGGGGATATGCTGAGGGGGAGGGGATAACAACAGAGGGGCGAGATGAGACTAAAAAGAGGTGAAGTGGGGGGGGGGCCCCGCAGGGCAAGAGAAACCAGCTGAGAAAGTTATCAGCCACAGCAGTTCAAGGTAGAGGTAAGTGTTGAACAAAGAAAGACTGTAGGGAAAGATAGAATCACAGTTTATAAAAATATAAGGGGTGCTTTGCTCCTAGTTAGTTTACTGTAGGATGAGGGTGGTTATTAACAGGTTTTTATAGAGTGTGGAGTGGGATTTGGTAGCTACAAATTGCTCATTCCGTACTTTACCACCCAGATGAATGCCCTTCTGTACATAGCCTCCTAGAGTTGTACAACCCTAGCAGACCTCTCTGTTCTAAAGATAAATTCCTGGCTCAACAATCTAAATACCAGAACTCAGCAGGGGATGCCCTCTACTCCAAGTATATAGCCAGGATATGGAATACTATACCGAGCCCACTTAGGGAAATAGACAATAAGCTTAGCTTTAAAAGAAACTTTGATGCTCATATCTTAAATACTAGCTTGCAGTTGCAGCTGGCTTACTAACTACTATTCTCTATCTGCAGTTTCTACTTACTTATCCCTCTGTTCTTCTAACCATCAGTTGTGACTAGTCTACTCTAATGACATCTTCCTCTCTTTATCTAACTTTCAAGTTCACTTCCTTCACAAATGTCTCTTTCCCCATCTACCTTCTTAATGATCAAAGCACCACTACTTTGGAACCTATGACATCGCTACTACAGTGGAACTCTCAGATATTAATCTGCTTTTGACATTTGCTGACTGATTTGTACTGTAACATTTTTAATTCATTGTAAGATGATTGTTATGTAAGATGTAATTGTTTTTATATGCATGTCTGTATGTATCTATGAAAGCATTTAGCTGGCCAATCTTTTGCCTAATTATCATGCTAGCTTAGCTATGCTGTACTTATAATGTTTTATGTTTATGGAGTCCCCCCCCCCCCACAGGTCTTCACTGGAAAGGAGTCTACTGTGGTCAATCAGGCAGTATCTGTAAGCAAGTGCAATAGATAAACAAATAAATAAAAAAATAAATAAATATTGTTAACAGCCTATCCACTGTACGAACAAAAAATTCAAATCAAACCCTGCAACATGGCTAACTAAAGAAACTAAAACAATTATTGCTTCAAAGAGACAAAGCCTGGAAAGACTGGCATCAAAGCAGAACACACAATATATTTCACACATTTAGTCCTCACAGAACTCTCACAGCAGACTGCATTAAAATGGATATACAAACCTATCATACCAGCCTCCAATGTAAACACCCATAAAATCCAAGACTTTTTTGGTCATCACTAAGCAAACTAATACAACCTAGCCAAACCAGTATACCTTTTCTTCAAACTACTAACACCACTGACTCAATACATCTCAATTCAACCTCTGGTTTATACAGACAGTACTGTCGCTGATTAATAATAATAATTTAACTCTCTTTCTCTCTCTCCCTCCATCCTGTCATTGCCAGTCACAATCATTCTCCTTCCTACTGTTCTCCACCTCTACTATAAGAAAAGTTGTACCAAAAGTAAAACCAACCTCTCTGGCAGACCAATTTCGAAAAGAGTACTTAAAAACAGAGTAGCTTTTCCTCTATCCATACTGATAAATCAAGTGATATCCAACCGTTAAGTTCCATTCATTTGGAAAAAAATCCTGTATAATACCCACCCTGCAAAGGTGGCACATCAGCAGAGTTTCCAACTATAGGCCTGCTACCATCCTACTGACTCTGTTAAAAATAAAAGACAAATGCATCCACTCACTAGTTATGCAGTACATTAACTCTGAACAACCTTCACTCCAAAACCCATTATAGTTTCAGACCTCACCAAAGTATTATCACTGTTCTCCTAAACTTCAACAGTTTTATAAACCAACACAGAAATTATGGAATCCTGTTATCTTCACCATTCTTAGATTTTATCAAAAGCATTTGACAATGTATTCCATCAAAATCTTCTTACTGAATTTTCTTTCCTTGGCTTTATCCAGTCCTCTCTCTCATACTTTCATGGCTGCCTGACAGGCAACAAGCAGTCAAAGGGAAAATAAATCTCTCCACCTTTCTACCAGTTTCTGTTAGCATTCCACAATCATCACTATTAGGCCTCCTCTTAATCAATATGTTTATAAACAAACTACATACTGCCATCCACCTTGCTAGCACAATTCAATACATTGATGACTCATTTCTCTCTGAAGCCCTGTCCTTACCAATTCTTCAGGACCTCACCTACAATTATTTTATTGCTATCAAAACTTGGCTAAGAGATGAAAAATCTACATTAAATCCACGAAAATGTTTTCTTTTCACTTCTAAACAATATCAAAATGATATACAATCGTTCAAAATACCCCTATCCAACAACACAAAATATTGAAAACATAACCCAATCAAAACATTTGGGTGCCCTAATTGATGGTAACCTCAAATTTGACAAATATTGCAAGCCACTAAAAGAACTTCCCAAGAAACTCAGCTTCTTTTACAGAACCAAACACTATCCTTACAAACCAAAATGCTACACTTCAGCTAAATTCTCTGCCTGTTACAATAAAGTAACTAAATTTGTTGCCACCTTTACATATAATAGTCATCACTACAGAGCCATAAAACAAGGACACTGACTTGAGCTACCCAGCTAGTGAATGTACTCACAACTTACTACTGAGCACAGTCTTCCACATAGACCGGAAAAACTGAAAAATGTGCTTGCTTATTTTCCTAGGATTTTGAAAGACACTGCACAATTCTTATCAAAATTGTATGAAGCTTGCCAAACTTTAGATTTAAAGAATGTGCTAATGGTAACCATGGACGTCAACAGTCTGTTCACGGTCATCACAAATAAATTTAGGTTAAAGGCAGAGAAAGAGGTACTGCATACAGTTAATATATATGATGACAATACCAACACTTTAATCCCGGAAGCACTGGCATTGGTGTTAGAAAATAACATCTTTCTTTGCAATGGAAAACATTATAGGCAGGTACAGGGTGTTGCCATGGGCACACCCTATGCCAACACATATGCTTATTTAGTGTTAGCCTTTTGGGAAGATAAAAATATTTTTAAATGTGAACATCTATGGAAGACTTCAACAAATCTTTTATGCCAGATTTGTTGATATTTTTTGTTGTGGGCACAGGGCAGTTATGAACTATTAAACTTTGTTAATTACCTGGAGAAAACTACAGATTTTCTTAGGTTTTCAGTAGAGCACAGCAATGAGACCATTGCCTTTTTAGATGTCACATTAAATAAAAGTGTAACAGGTAAGATAAACACCACCTTGCACAGGAAACAATGCTGGAGAAATCATTATTTGAATGCACGTAGATGCATCCTAGGCATACTTTTCATAATATTATGCAAGGGCAAGGATACAGAGTTTCTCGGCTGTGCACAGATAATAATGAGTTTCACAAAGAAACTGATGTGTTAAATGAACATCTTAAGGAAAAGGGGTATTCAAAGAAAAATTAAAAAAAAAACTAAGAACAATATAATCTCCAACAGGGAAGCTAGGGCTAGACCATGGTTTCTGATAATAAAGAACAGCAGGGAGACAAGTTGAAGCCATCTAATAAGTATGATAAAAACCTAAGGTAATGCTACGTTACAGTAACAGTGTGTATGGGATATGAGATATTATTAAGCAAAACTGGAAGATACTAAGAAGTGACAATCACTTGAAGGATATTTTAGATGAGAAACCCAGATTTACCTTCAAGCGAAATACTAATATAAAAGACATGTTTATGCATAGAACCTGGTTTAAAAAATAAGAAGGCTAACAGTGTTTCCTCTGCACACATGAGAACAGGGACTTTTCCCTGTAGGCATTGAAAAGCATTTTCAAATGTGAATGGTTTAAATTATTTTATTCATCCTGTTAAAAACAAAAAAATACACATTTGAGTTTTATGCAGATTGCCATACAGAGAATGTGGTTTACTTGGCATGCTGCAAGTCATGTCCAAGTTTTTATGTTGGAAAAACTAATTGTAAGTTAAAAATAAGAATTATTGCATCATTTGTTATCTATTAGACAGAAGGATAAACATAATGCATTGTACCAGCATGTTTACAACTTTCCAGATCATACTTTTGTTTTTATAGTTTTTTATAGTAAGGGGACCTTGTCAATGATATACAGTATGCAGAGCTAAGATGGATCATACAGTTGGCTGCTGACAGCCCACCTGGGTTAAATAGTTCTGTACCATTGAAAGCAGCCTTAAAGAAAAGGCGAGTCAAGTATAGAAAGTAATTGGTTGCTTTTAGAAATGTTTTAATATTTAAAGACTGCCATGATTATGTGAAGTTTGTCTGATGAAGGTTTTTTAACCTGAAAGCGCTTACATTTTATAATAAAAGATTGCGGCCAGTTTGGACTCTGTTTCATTTGTTTTTGGATTTGTTCTTACAAGAGGTTCGAGAGGAGTCCTTAAGGGAAGCTAAGAGGCTTGTGTTTCACTAAAAGATAACCTGCAGCACTAGTCTCCAGGCAAAGACCCTCACTCAACCAATAATCTCCTAGAAAATACAGCAACGTTCAATAAGTCAGCAGGTGATTCACTATACTTCCATCAGGCA
The DNA here is from genome assembly GCF_019279795.1 of Protopterus annectens. NCBI lineage: Eukaryota > Metazoa > Chordata > Ceratodontiformes > Protopteridae > Protopterus > Protopterus annectens. The sequence goes on along the minus strand of NC_056735.1, from coordinate 1,115,794,991 downwards.
TCTAAACTCTGCATCACCATTCCAACATACCGAAAACAGACCATGAAAGTTTGCAACTTTAACCCCTTACTAATATAGTGGCTAAACCACATTTATGTGCACATGCTCTTCACCTAGGTAACTCCATTTTTCTTTGTCAGTTCATATAAACTCTCTCCCTTTGTAAACAACAAACTTTTCCATCACTCCTCCTTGTTTACATTCCCATCTTAATCACCACTTTATATTTCAGTTCCTTTCTGACCTTTCCATTTTATCCAACTCCTTCAAATACTTTCCACTACGCTCTTATAACCAGGTTCTATATCACTATGTACACTAGAGTTCTTAATCGCACTATTCTAGACTCATCAGCTATACAATACCTCTTTCCCTCTGCTAGTTTTAACTATTGTATACCTATCAACTAATGCTTCATACTCCATACCTCATTTTATCTATTCCTAACATCAATACCGTTATCCATGTCTACAAGTCATATCATAATGTCTGCTTCTCACACATTGCATATGAACTGTTTGCATACTAAATGTTTTATACTTTGACTTTAATATAATATAGCCACAGAAAAAATACCTGTTTTATCTGTGTATAGTGTCACTACAGAACAACTACATGTTTGTTTCAAGAAGTCTTAAGAACTATTTGCGCAATGCACCTTTGCAAATAATTTGCTTCGTCATGAGTCCCTTAAATGTGTCTGCTGGTGCTTTTCTCCCTGTGCCTCTACTTAAAATGGGCTTTTGCCTAGTTGGACTTTACAGGTTAACAAAGACAAATAAGTAAAATAAATAACCAGTCTAAATATGTAGCAGTAAGCACTAATGGTCATACTATAAATTAAGTGATGCTTCAGGATAGATAGGTGATTTTCAGAACATGCTATATATTTTGCATATGAAAAGGCAACCTCCCTTGAACACATACTGGAGAGAAAATGTTATTAAAATCTTTCATATCATATTAATTAAACATAAAACAGAATAAGCAAAGTGTGGTACTACTAAAATTCAACCTAGATCATTGTAAACATTAAAAAAGTCCTCAAGATTATAACTGACAAGCATATCCAGTGCCCACCCCCAACAAGTGAATCAGAACTCAAATGAAAAGTTAAAAAAGAAGTTATGTACTTACCATAACGTTCCATGTTTGTAGTCCATCTCACCTACATTCTTGCTGGATGAGTTCAGAGCCGATATTTGGCGCTGACTCAGTTGATACTAAAGCTCAAGAGCTTTTACTGGCTCGAGGCTAGCCCCTATCCCATGGTAAATCCCCAGATCTAGTTTGCAAGAAAGCAATAAATACCTATCAGGTAAGACCAGTATGAGAGCTGCATAAATGCAGACAAAGGATTTTGAAAATATAATCCATGCCAGGTGGACAACAAAAGAGAGAACTATGTCAGGCAGCACCAGTATAGTTCACCAGATCCCCCAGAAAACAGGAAGGGGGTTGGAGGGAGGGACGCAAGAATGTAGGCGAGATGGACTACAAACATGGAACGTTATGGTAAATACATAACTTCTTTATGTTATGTAGTCCTATCTTGCCGTAATTCTTGTTGGATGGGACTGGATGGGATGTGGCTCAAGCGAAGAGACTCTTCAGCACAGTGGACCCAAAGGAAGACCTGTCCCGGGAGGCCAAATCCAATTTGTAATGAGTGACAAAAGTATGTGGTCTTTCCCAAGTAGCTGCTGCACAAATAGTATCAATTGGGAGCCTAGATCTAAAGGCACATGAAGTAGCTACAGCTCTAGTAGAGTGACCTTTAACTTTGACGGGTAATTGTTTGCCAACTTGCTGATAGGCAAATGAAATGCAATCCGAAAGCCATTTTGAAAGGGTAGTCTTAGAAACAGGCAAGCCTTTCTTTTTGTCAGAAAAGGAAACAAAAATTTGATCTGATTTTCTGAATTCTTTAGTCCTATGTAGATAAAACCTCAGTATTCTGTGAACATCTAGCTGGTGTAGTCTACACTCTGATTTATTACAGTGGTTTGGAAAAAACACAGGTAGCTCAATAGTAGTATTCAGATTGTGCTCTGAGCATACTTTGGGAAGAAAGGAAGGGTTTGTCCTGAGAGAACTCTATCCTTGTGAAAAATAATGTAAGGAGGTCGAATAGTTAGAGCTTGCAGTTCTGAAACTCTCCTAGCAGATGTTATGGCTACTAAGAATAATGTTTTCCATGATAACAATTTCAGGTCTGACGACGAGGATGGCTCAAAGGGTGCAGACATCAAAGATGAGAGGACTACGTTTAAGTCTCAGGGTTCTAATGGTTGTTTGATTGGAGGCCTGAGAAGAACTCCTTTTAAGAAAGTTTTACACAAGGAGTGCTGCATGACTGGATTTCCCATGAAGCCAAAGTGGAAATTGGAAATGGCAGCTAACTGAACTCTAACTGTAGCAGCTGCCACTCCTTCATGAAAAATTGACTCTAGGAAGGATAAAATACATTCTATAGGAGCCGTATATGGATCTAAGTCCCGATTCATAGCCCAAAGGGAAAACCTTTTCCATTTGCTGGAATATAGCTTCTGAGTGGAAGGTTTATAGGATGAAATCAGAATGTGTTTGACTGCAGGGGATAGTGGAATACACCTGGCTATTCGTGGAACTGGAGCAGCCATGCTGTTAATTTTAGGGTGTGGATGGAGGGGTGGAACTGTCCCGATTGATGAATCAGGAGATCTGGAGATGGGTCCAGAATCCATGGTTCCTCCAAAAGGTAGGGCCACAGGAAGGGAAACCAAACTTGTCGAGGCCAGTAAGGAGCAATGAGGATCAAGGAACTCTTCAACTGTCTTGCTTTCTGTATTACTTTGGGGATGAGTGGAAAAGGAGGAAAGCCATAAAGAAGTCCCGGGGGCCAGTCGTGAACGAGAGCCATCCCTGGGTGACATCCCTGGATGGGGAATGAGGGCAAAGTAGCTGCTGCATTTGGTGTTCAGGTGAGTGGCAAATAGGTCGCAGCAAGGCTGGCCCCATCTGTGAAAGATCTCTTTCACAACCACTGGATTCAGGGACCACTTGTGAGGCATCAGAATTGCTTGACTGAGTTTGTCTGCTATTACGTTGGATTTCCCTAGGATATGCATTGCTATCAGGAAGCGTTGAGTATCCATCACCAATTTCCAAACTCTTAAGGCCTCTCAGCAAAGCAGGTAAGACTTGGTTCCTCCTTGCTTGTTTATGTACCACAAGAGAGACATGTTGTCTGACTGAATTGCAATTGACCCGGTGGGAAGGGAGCTGTGAAGTGCTTGCAATGCATATAGCACCACTCTCATCCCCAGAACATTAATGTGCAAGTGGTTCTCATGGTTCTGCCAAGTACTTTGGACTGTCATTCCCAGACAATGCCCCCCTCACCCTATCTGAGAAGCGTCCGTGGTCAAAACTGCTTTCTCTTGGGGAGAAACAAGTGAACGACCTAGGATAAGTTGTTTTGTGTGCAACCACCATGTCAGATCCTTTCTGCATGTGTTTGTTATCAAAATCTGGTGAGACAATGGAAGGTCTTGCATCGACCATTGGGAAAATAGCAGCCACTGAAGTATCCTCATGCAACCCCTTACCGGGAAAAAGCCGAAAGACAAACAACTTATTACATTGGCTTCTTACAGTAAGTCCAAAGGTTTTGTGATGACCCCGTAAAACCGCAAATGCAAAACCATAAAAATATTGAAAAGCAAAGCATGTCTGATCATAATAAAGAAAATACAAAATATTTTTTTTTACTGCAGGGCAACCCCCCCACCACCAACTTCAAGACCACACTATCTCAGGGAAAGAGAAATCCTCAAGATAGCACACTCTCAAAAGACAAGTTACATACTTACCATATTGTTTGATCCTTTTCATCCAAGTCCATCCAATATTGCAGTTGGTACCAAACTGATCCTTGGATCCAATCAAGCCACTAGCAAGGGCTCTAGTGCCTCAAGCTCCTTTAAACGTTCATATAATCCCAACCAACTTATCCTTCAGATCTAATTTGCTGCCTTGAGCATATATACCAGGAGAAAACAGCAATAATAACCTCAGAAATGACATAAATGTGACAGTTTGGATGGGGTTTGAAAAGAGGGATATCATATAGGATAGATATGGATGAAAAGAAAAAAGAAGTTATGTACTGACCATAATGTTCTATGTGAGTTGCCCATCTGCCTTCATGCTGTACTGATGGGGATTGGAACTGATCCTCGGTTCCGACTTGGCCGTTTAGAAAAGCTTGAGGTCTCCAACTAGCTCATGGCTTACTCCCTATCCCATGATGCTCTAGGGAATTCCCAAGATCTTGTTTGCTGATGTACTAAAAAGCACATATAAAAGATTTTTATTACCTACATACCAAGAAGAGGATCAGAGAATATTAGATGCCAAATAGTAACCTCTCAATCTTCCAGGAGCCAAAGGCTGGGGCAGGAGGGTGGGACGTAAGAATGAAGGCAAGATGGACAACTTACATGGAACGTTACCGTGACTACATAACTTCTTTATGTGATGTTGTCATATCTCTCCTTCATTCTGTGCTGATGGGACTGCATCCCTAGCACCATCTTTCTTGGGTGGCTCACGGGAGAACATTCTTCAGAACAGTGGACCTAAGAGAGGTCCTGTCCCTGGAGGCCAAATCCACTTTGTAATGAGTGATAAAAATATGAGGCCTTGCCCATGTTGCTGCAGCACAAATTATATCAATTGGCAGTTTTGCATGAAAAGCAGAGGAGGTAAAAACAGCCCTGGTAGAATGAGCTCTTATTTTGCCTGGAGGTTGTTTGTTTAGGGACTGGTAGGTGAATGTAATGCAATCTGACAACCACCTGGGCAGAGTGGATTTAGCTACTGAAGCACCTTTCTTGCAGTCCGAAAAAGATACAAACAGTTGGTCAGTCTTCCTAAAGTCCTTTGTTCTGTGTAAGTAGAAAGGTAATCGTCTGTGTACATCTAGTTGGTGTAACATGTATTCTGCCTTATTGCCATATTTAGGGGAAAAATGGTAAGTCTATGGACTGGTTTAAGTTTGATTCTGAGCATACCTTTGGTAGAAAGGACAAGTTCATACAAAGTGAGACTGTCTTTATGGAATAGTATATACGGAGGTTTGATGGATAACACTTGTAGCTCCGAAACTCACCTAGCTGAAGTGATTGCTACTAAGAAAATCATCTTCCAGGTTAAAAACTTTAGGTAACAGGATGATGTGGGCTCAAAAGGGGAAAAGATTATACAGGATAATGCAAAATGTAGGTTCCATAGGGGAAGAGGTGGTTTAATGGGTGGTTTTAACAGGTTAGTACGTCCCAAGAAAGCTTTACAAAGTTTGTGAGGCATAATATTCAGACCCCCCTTCTCCAAAACGGAAATTCGAGACTGCGGCTAGTTGAACTCGAATAGTAGCTCCAGCTGCCCCTTCCTGAAAAAGCTTTGCTACAAATTCCAGTATGGAGGATATAGGTGCAGCGAAAGGGTCAAGATGATTTTCCAAACCCCAGGAAGAAAATCTTTTCCATTTGCTGAGATATAACCTTTTCGTAGAAGCTGTGTGAGAAGAAATCAAGATATGTTGCACCAAAGGTGAAAGTTCAGGTAGCCTGGCTATGTTTGGAATCAGAGCAGCCATGCTGTCAACTTGAGGGTTTGCAGAGATGGATGGAGCCTTCCTGACGGGTGAGTCAGAAAATCCGGAACTGGGTCCAGAATCCCGGGCTCCTCCTTAAGATGAGATCACAAGAAAGGGAACCAGATTTGATGAGGCCAGTATGGCGACAAGTATTAAGGTCCTTCCCAATGTGCTGGCTTTCTGAAGAACTTTGGGTATCAACGGAAAAGAGGGAAAGCCGAAAAGGAGACCCAAGGGCCAATCATGTACAAGTGCATCCCTTCGGGACTCCTCCGGAAGAGGGATTAGGGCAAGGTAGCTGCTGCATTTGGCATTCATGAATGTGGCAAAAAAGGTCACAGCAAGGCTGGCCCCATTTTCAGAAAATTATTTCTGCTATGTCTTGTTTCAGGGACCACTCATGAAACGTCAGTATTGCCCTTCTGAGTTTGTCTGCTATCACATTTGATTTCCCCGGGATGTGCATTGCTACCAGAAACCATTGGGAGGAGGTTGTCCACTGCCATACTCTCAGTGCCTCTCAACAAAGGGGGGAAGATCTCATTCCTCCTTGTTTGTTTATATACCAGACGACTGACAAATTGTCTGTTTGGATAGCAATCGTTCCTATCAGAAGAGAGTCTTGGAATGTCTGCAATGCAAGAAGCACTGCTCTCATCTCTAGGACACTGATGTGCAAGTGGGCCTCGTGATCCTGCCAAGTGCCTTAGACTGTTCTTCCCTGATAATGCCTCCCCAACCTATCTGGAAAGCATTCGTGGTCACTGTGGCTAATGGTTGTGGAAGAACAAAGGGTCGACCTAAGGTTACTTGATTGTAGTGTACCCAGCAACGGAGGTCTCTCCTGCAAGATTCTGTTAAAATGATCTGATGTGGCATCAGAAGTTCCTGCAAAATTCTCATGTGCAGCCGCGCTAGTGGAACTGCGTTTATCACTGCTGCCATGATGCGTACTTGTAAAACTGTCCTTGCTTGAATCTTCCTTTTGAAAAGGACTACAACTTGTTGTCACAGTGTTTGTACTCTTTATGGGGGAAGATTTACCGGTTTACCTTTATAAAGGTGATACAAAATCGGGCGAACAGCAAGTATTCGAAAGGCTGTTTGCAAATTTTGCAAACGCCGAAAGAAAAAAGTTTCGAATGTGCAATGACCGAATGCACAGTGACATTCGGTCATTGCACATTCGACATTGTGGGGCAGATTGCACTATAGTGGGGATCGGAAAATGGTCCCTTTCCCCACTGTAGTGCGATCTCAGAGTTAGAGTAGTAAAGTGGGGGGGGCACAGCCCCCCCACACACATGGGGGGTGAAGGGGGGTTTGCCCCCCAGCTTTACACTTTTTTTTTTTTTGTGTTCGATATTAATGTTCGAAAAACAGCGAATCTGCTTTTTTGATTTGCTGTTTTTCGAACATTATAGACTGTCGGCGTTTTCACTTTTGTGGTTACGAGTCGCTCATATGAGCCTTCGCACCACTGTGAATCACCTTTATAAAGGTAAACCAGATTTGCCATCATTTTTGTAGTATCTAGATCTGCACCTATAAAAATGATATGCTGAGATGGCAATAAGGCAGATTTTTCATAGTTTGCTGTGATCCCTAAATGGGAGCAGAGTCTCAGAGTGGTGTCTCTTGCTTCTGCTAGGAGATGCTTGGTGGTGGCGGAAAGAAGCCAGTCATCTAGATATGGAAACACTCAGAATCCTAGATGTCTCAGGTGAGCCGTAACTACTGCCGTGCATTTGGTGAACACTCTGGGGGCTGTAGTAAGACCAAAGGGCAGAGCTCGAAACTGGTAATGACTGGCTCCCAGCTGAAAGCGCCGATGACTCCTGGATGGCCTGTCCATTTTATATGGTAGTACGCGTCCTGGAGATCTATAGAGCACATCCAATTGTCTATTCCCAGAAAGGGAAGTATCAACAGCAATGTTATCATCCAGAACTTTGTCTTTGTTACAGATTTGTTCAATCTGCTGAGATCCGGTATGGGTCTCCAGTCCCCTGTTTTCTTTGGAACTAAAAAGAACCTTGAGTAAGTCCCAGATCCTATTTGGTCTGCAGGGACTTGTTGGATAACTCTTTTTTTCTAGCAACTTCTGTATTTCTAGGGTTGTTTGTCTCCTGTGACTGGGTGGAACATCTGGAATGTTTCTTATGCATGGGGTGGGAAGGGAAAAGGGTATGGAGACTGGGTGGAACATCTGGAATGTTTCTTATGCATGGGGTGGGAAGGGAAAAGGGTATGGCGTAACCTCTGGATATGACACTTTGTACCCATTTGTCTTTCATTACTTCTAGCCAGGCATCTGGGTACAAGGATAAGTGACCCCGACTGCCTCCAGAGAAGGGCAGACAGGCCTCCTTTCAGGAGCACTGAAAGGGCTTACCAAAGAAGGATTCTCGGTCGTCCTGCTTCTGCGGACTGCCTCTGCTGTGTGGCCTGCGTCTTCCATTATTGCTTTCCCCTCTGTCCCTTGGGGAAGAATCACCATGTGCATCTTGAAAAACTCTCTGAGATTTTTGAAAACATATTTTTCCTCCCTTAAGGACAGTATGGAAAAACGGACTCCAATGGCAGAGAGAGTTTCCCTTCCTGTTCACACCTGGTTAGTGTGACTTTGACCTTAGACCCAAACAAGGACGAGCCATTGAAGGGGGCGTTAACAAAGGAATAAACCAAACAAACTAGGTAACCAACACTCCAACACGGAAACCCGACCAGTCCAAATCAGTCCAACCGAAGGAACTTCTCAGATAAAAGCCATTTATTGTAAAACACAGATAAATTCACAGACAGTTCGACAAGTTGACCTAGGTTTCGTCTTGCTTATACAGACTTCATCAGAACTAAAGACAATTTCTGCAAAAACCACCTCCTTATATAACACTCCCAGGTTAATTGATCAATTATACCTTTAAAATGTTAAATAAACATACCTATCAAGCCCTATATATAACTTACTAAAAATGTCTCTATATAAAGTTAAAAAGTGTATAAAATACTATTGCAATAAATGTTAAATGAAGGAATAAAATAAAATAAGACCAATCACATAAAATAGATAATAAAAATGTTAAACTCTCAATAAAACATATATACTATCTATATTAAGTAAGGTACTGTGTACAGCTGAAATTTTAGCCCAGTATATGCCTTAGCTTTAATAACGGGGCTAAACTAATGTGGTCATTAATTCCTGGAAAAACTAATATCTAAATGAACATCCAGTACATGCCCTTGATTATCCTTAATAACTTGTTGAATAATACAATTTTTTTAGTAAGTTATATGCAGGGCTTGATAGGTATGTTTCTTTAACATTTTAAAGGTGTAATTGATCAATTAACCTGGGAGTGGTATATAAGGAGGTGTTTTTTGCAGAAAATGTCTTTAGTTCTGATGAAGTCTGTATAAGCAAGACGAAACCTAGGTCAACTTGTCAAACTGTCTGTGAATTTATCTGTTTTACAATAAATGGCTTTTATCTGGAAGTTCCTTCGGTTGGACTGATTGGGTTTCCGTGTTGGAGCGTTAACAAAGGAAGACTTAAAGGGTTCCACAAAGTTAGACAAGCGCATCCAGGAATGTCTCCTAAGGGAAATTATTGTACCCGCTGCCCTACTCGCTCCATCAGCTGCATAAGAAATGAGCCTCATGGATGAGTTTACTACTGAATTCAAGGTAGATAGCTGGAAGGACACTTTATCTGATACCCCCACAGCTACTGAACTCTGGAGAGTATCTCCTAGCACCTTCAGGAGAAGTCTCTTCAACCTGGTAAAGTGCGTAAGATAATTCAGGGACCTGAGCGTAAAGGTCACTGAAGAAAACATGCTCTTCCCATATATGTTCATTATACGTGACTCTTTGTTCAAGGAACAGACAGAAAGTACAGTTGTGTACACTTACCATAAATGTAGATGTTAGAATATATTCACTGTTGCAGTCATCACACTTGGGTTATCTGCTGCAGGTAGCCCTCAGTCGGCCTGAATACCAGAGACTTAGTATTTCTGTGTCATTTGCTGTCACTCCAGGACTGACGTCAAGTCGTCAAGGGTATAAAAAGAGACAGCCGACACCATTACATCAGTTTTTTTTGCCCCAAATGTCAGGAGCCCCCCAATAGGAAGCTAAGTTATGGTGGAGGAAAACATCACCCGTAAAAAGTAAATACCAATACCCCTGAAAGGGGGAGAGTAAAAGGCATAGAGAGATTAGAGAAAAAGAGAGAAACCAGGGGGTTAGAGGGAGGGAAACCAGGACTGCAACAGTGAATACACTCGAACATCTACATTTATGGTAAGTGTACACAACTGTACTATGTTCTTCATGTTTCACTGTTGCAGTCATCACACTTAGGTGTATTCCCAAAGCTGAAGAAAGGTGGGGGCAATCAAGAAGAGTTAGGGCTGGCTATAATGCCCTGCAGGACTGCTGTTGCAAAGCCTGCCCTGGATTTGGAGAAGATAGGCAAATGGTAGTGCTTGGTGAAAGTGTGTATTGAACTCCAGGTAGCAGCTTCCAGGATGTTCCTGTTAGGGACTCCCCTGAGAAATGCTGTAGAAGTAGATGTTGCCCTAGAGGAATGTGTTCTGACCCCCTGTGGGGTTGGTTTCCCATGGTGCTTATAGCAGAAATGGATGCAATGCGCTATCCATTTAGATATTGTTTGCTTAGAAATGGCCTTGCCCTCTGCCCCTGTTGCAAAGCTGACTAGTAACTGGTCTGATTTACTGAAGGGCTTCGTCCTATCCAGGTAAAATCTGAGCTGTCTGTGCACGTCCAAGGAGTGCAGGATCCTTTCCCCCTTTATTTTGAGGATTAGGGAAAAAGGTTGGCAAATGTATGGATTGATTGAGAGCCATACTGGACACCACTTTAGGCATAAAGGAAGGGTTTGCCCTGAGAGAGACCCTGTCGGCATGGAAAATAATGAAGGGTTCCACAGCCATAAGTGCTTGCAGTTCAGACACTCTTCTAGCTGAAGTGATGGCTAGAAGCAATGCTGTTTTCCGAGAGGAATTTTAAGTCTGCTGATGCTGCAGGCTCAAAGGGTGGAAGAGTGAGCTTTTCCAGTACAAAGTTAAGGTCCCAAGCAGGGGTGGGTGCTCTCTTTGGTGGCTTTAGGTTGTTTGCCCCTCTCAGGAACTGTTTGATAAGAGAGTGCGAGAAGAGAGGTGGCTCAGTGTTGTAATGAGCCAAAATGGCTGAGGCATGTATCTTAATGGAAGGGAAGGACAGGCCTTTGTGCAGTAAATCTGCTAAGTAATCCAAGATTAAAGGCAGGGAGGGCAGAGTTGTGTCCTCTCCCTTAGATAGACTCCAGGAGAAGTTCCTTTTCCACTTATCTGCATAGGATTTCCTTGTACTGGGCCTTCTGGCTTCAAGAATGACATCCAGCACCTGTTTGCTTACAGCTGCTGGGGTAGGATTCAAAGGATAAGCCAGGCTGCAAGATTTAAGGTTTGTAGTGGCGGATGCAAAATCTGCCCCTCCTGCTGAGAGAGCAGGGTAGGGTTTTGGTGTAGGTGCCATGGTGGCACTGATGTCAGGCTGCGCAGGATTGGGTACCAGTGCTGGCATGGCCAGTCCGGGGCAATCAGAATTGTCCTCTGTCTGTCCTGTCTTATTTTGAGTAATACTCTTGGGAGAAGGGGCAGAGGTGGGAATGAATAAATTGAGAGATTTACCCACTGAGAGGATATGGCATCCACTTTCCAGGCCTTTCTGTGAGGGTTCCTGGTGAAGAATCTGCTGATCTGGTGATTGGAGGGGGTGGCAAAAAGGTCCACCTCTAGGGTCCCCCATTTCTGAATCAGAAGGTTGAAGGTGCTGGGCTGTAACTGCCACTCGCGTGGGTCTAGGCGATTTCTGCTTAAGTAGTCTGCCAGTGAATTTTGTTTGCCTGGCAGGAATTGAGCTTGCAGATGGACTTGCATGTCCAAGGTTATGTTATACAGGGCCATGGCTAACCTGCAGAGTGGGTAGGAATAGGTTCCCCACTGCTTGTTGATGTACTACATAACTGTGGTGTTGTCTGTTTTTATTAGAAACTGTCCTGGAAAGAGTAGGGATCTGAAAGCTGTCAGGGCATTCTGCATAGCTAGCATCTCTTTTTGGTTGATGTGCAGATGAATTTGACTTGGGCTCCAGTAGCCCTGAATGCATTTGTTGTCCATTTGTGCTCCCCAGACACAGTCTGATGCATCTGAGGTCAGGGTCTGGGCAGCGTGGGGTTGAGTAAAGGGCAGTCCCTTGTTGTGGTTGCATGCCTCTGCCCAGCAAAGAAACTATGTCCTTAGGGTATGATAGGAATGACTGTTTCCAGGTCCTAAGAATGTTGGCACCAAAGACTTTTAAAGTACCACTGAAGTTTCCTCATATGCAGTCTTGCATATGGAATTAGCAGTATACATGAGGACATGAACCCTAGGGCCTGCAGTATTTTCCTTGTGGATAGTTGGGTTCTGGTGGCCATTGGCTTGAAGTAGGCTGTCAGATAGACTTGTTTTTCTGAAGTGATGAATGCCATCTGGGATGTTGTGTTCAAGCTTGCTCCCAGGAATACAGTCTTTTGACTGGGCACCAGTTTTGATTTCTTTCCATTGATGGTGTACCCCAGGGAAGTGAGAAGGTTTTTCACAAATGTCAGGTGCTGCAACAGCAATTCCTGACTGTCTGCCTGAATCAGACAGACGTCCAAGTACAGGTAAATTTGGATATTTCTCTGCCTGCAGTATGCAATGGCTGGAGCTGGGCATTTAGTGAATACTCTGGGTGCAGTGGATAAGCCAAAGGGAAGTGCAGGGAACTGATAATGCATAGATCCGGCCCTGAAACATAGATACTTCCTGCATGACTGCCTTATAGGGATGTGCAGATAGGCTTCTTTTAAGTCTAGGGTGACTAACCAGGCATCCTTGGCTAGCATAGGTAGAAGCTGTTGCAGGGTAAGCATTTTGAATTTTGGTACCACCAGGAAGGTGTTGAGATTTGAAAGATCCAGGATTGGGCACCAAGACCCCTCTTTTCAGTGTACCAGGAAAAGTCTGGAATAGAATCCTTGACCGATCTGTTCCAATGGAACCGGCTGAATACCTCTGATGGAGAGCAGGGAAAGACTTGGTTTTGTGCCTCTGCCCACTTGTTTGGAGGAAGGTCTGGGAACCCTCTTTGGGTTGGCAGTTAGTGGAGGTAAAATTTGTACCCCTGAGATACAATGTTGAGGACCCATTGGTCTCTTGTGATGGACATCCAGTTTTCCTCATATGGGGCACAAGCAATTGGGCAGAGGTGGCGAGTGGAGGAAAGAAGTCATTGTCAGTTTTTTCCATAAGGAGGTGGCTTACCACTCCCTGCTTTAGGGGTGGGTGCACTCCATTGCTTAGATCTCTGCATGCCCTGAGACTGTAGTCTGGGTGGTCTGTTTCCCCTGGGTCTGGTTTGAGATGGCCTGGAGGGGGCTGGAAAGGACCAGTGTTTGGAGGGGCAATGCTCACTGAATCTAGGAGGTTGCACTTGTAAGAATTCTTTAACAGTCTGCACAGACTTAGCTTTTTCTTCGTCTTTTTAAGAACCTCTTCTGCTTTGGTGCCAAACAAACTGTCCTTGCTCAAAGCAGTGTCTAGTAACTTTGATTTAACATGGTCTGGCAAGGTCTGCTTCTTGAGCCAAGCATGTCTTCTCAGTACAGAACCAGTGACTGCTGCCCTGCAAGATGCTTCTATGGCATCAAAGCCACACTGCAAAGTATGCTTGCTGACTTGGCTTGCAGTGTGCATAAGCTCCTGCAATTTATTTATTTTCTGCACAGTCTGTAAAGGTTGCTACTTTTTGCTTAACAAGTTCCATAATATGTTGCTGGCACTTCAGCATGTGAAACTGACAATTCAATGTCCTAATGGCAAGAGTTGCAGAGGTATATACCTTCTTACCCCATCTGTCCAAAGCTCTGGAATCCCTGTCCAAAGGGGTGGGATTCTTGGCTGTAGTTGCCTTGATACCTTTAGGCCCCTGGGAAATGATCTCTGGGTCAGCAGTAGGATTCTTTAAAAGAAATTTATGAGTGTCAGGTACTCTGTAGTACCTGTCTGGTTTCCTAGTATCAGGAGTAAGACTGGATTCCATAAAATTATCAACAACTTCCAGGACTGGGGGTATTGCTAAAGGCCTGTGCTGTAGCAAATCTAGAAATTCTCTGAGTCTCTTTATGGACTGAGGATAGTCTTGGCATTCCCAGTGGAAATTATCTCTTAAAGTATGTAAGGTTTCACCAAAAGAAAAATCCTCTGGAGGGGAGGCAGAGGGAATGGATTCCTCTGCATCTGAATCCTCATAAGCAGATAAGGGCATGCCTTTATAATCAGATACCTCAGAGTCACTGGACTCCTGGTGTGTTGAAGCTGCAGGAGACTGGTCTCTTTTTCTCTTAGCAGGGGAAGGCTGACTTCCCCTAATCAGCATAATAAGGTCTTCTGCCATTATAAGCATTTGTCGTTGTGGCAAGGAAGCAGGTGCATGCACTTTGATTCTTGGTTTTCTAGGCATAGCACATACTCTTGGCCTTAGAAACTCTGTAGTTTTAGATAAAAATGAAGTCAGTTTGATTCAAACATCGGTAGTGCGAAGAACTGTCTCAGAAGCCGGTGCCTGCTCAGCAGCTCTGGACCCATCCAAGGTAGAGACATCCACAGGTTCCATAGTCAAAGAAGAGTCTTGCGGCATACCGAATGGGTCTCCATAGAGGCCTGCGAATCCACTGATGCGGGCATCAGGGGCTGTGAAAGCGCCTCACTGAGTACTGGTGAACTGGCGACTAGCTTAACAGAAGCGTCATTGGCAGCTTTGGACCTGTGTGGTCTGTCTCTGTCTTTATCCTTACATTTTATCGAAATATCAATAGTAGGATGACTTACCAAAGCCATTTCGGAATATGGAGATCGAGAGCAAAAGAATTTAGTGACAACAACAGCCCAACGACAAATGGTTTGGGCATTGAACAAGGCACAAAACTGACAGTGAGGTACATCGTGGTCTGGGCCTAAACAGGTGACACAGTAAGAATGAAAATCTGTGTGGTATTTGCTTTCCACAGGCAAGACAATTGTTAACTTTTTCTGACATCGGTTAGAGCAAGAAAAAAGAATCCCCAATGGGGTACTTAGCTTTAGAAGACTTCAGGATTATTCAATTCGTAAACGAAAACTCAGTTAGTGGCCGACCAGCACTTGCAAACTGCTTCTGCTTCGGGCTCCTTGGCAAGAAAGACTGATGTAATGGCATTGGCTGTCTGTTTTTATACCCTTGATGACCTGACGTCACTCCTGGAGCGACAGCAACTGATGCAGAAATACTAAGTCTCTGGTATTCGGGCCGATTGAGGGCTACCTGCAGGCAGAAAACCCAAGTTGTGATGACTGCAACAGTGAAACACGAAGAACATGAGGACATCTCTGACAACTCCTTCTTGGTGGCCGCCGCCACCACCATAGCATCTGCTGAGATAACTTTTGTAAGGAAGGAATGTGATGAATTTATTTGGCCTCCTGGGGACAGGCTCCACTGAATCTGGAGACTTCCATGCCTTTTAACGAACTAAATCCATAAGTTGATAGAAAGGCGGAGACACCCAAGTGGTGGAAGGGTGAGACCCAAAAGCCTTCAGCCCATCAGAAGGGATGATGGGCTTCCAGCCATCTCTCTCTCGGCTTAAGAATTTCTAGGATGTCTGCAAAAGAGACATCCTCAGGGAAGCGACGGTGGGGACCCTTCTGACTCATCGAGGTCTGTGTCAGATGTGATAGACTCCTCTGGGGAGTCCAGATGCTTCCTCTTGCATAATCTCAGAAGGGCATTCTGGAGAGGTTTCAGAAGAGAGGGGTTCACCCACTGGGGCATCCTGAGACCTTGGGTCTCCATGTTGGTGTGGAATCGGTTGTGCTGAGATGGACACCGGTACTTTGGGGGAGGAATGACTAGATCTGAGAGTGGGGCTGCCTGTGGAGACAGCACTCTCCTCATTACCTTGAATGAAAGAAAGAACTAGGTGGTCTCCCCAGCACCAAGGGGGTTGGCTCCAAAGCTGATGTAGAAGCGGAGCTCACCTGTGCCGAGGCCCCGAGAGGCAAGTTTGGATCTGACAACCGTCCGATCTGACTGTCCCCCCCTGGACCTGACCAGAGAGCGGCAGCTCCTAGACTTCTCGAGCTCAGATGGCACTGAGGAAGTCAGAGCAGTAGTTGGAGCCAAAGATCCTGGAGCAGGTCTTGGCTCCGACGGTTCCACCATGATCAGCTCCATGCATTCTGGCTCCGAGGCCCCAAGGCAGGTCAGAGGAAGAATCAATGATGATGGGGTAGGTCCACTCAGTTCTGAAACCCCCTGGTTCAGCTCCGACAATAATTTGGCTAGCACCAGTATACTTAAAAGCCTCCTCACCACACGATCCACATCATCTTCTGACAAACTCCTGGAGGATTGAGAAGAGGGGGCAGGAGATCTTGACCTTTGTAATATTGGTGACCTTAAAGTCAGAGAAACCAGCTCCAGGACAGGGGACCGGCTCTGAGTCTGTAATACCAATGGTACTGAAACAAGTGGAGCCAAGGTGGATGTTTATTTGAGCACTACAGATTTCAGGTCCGATGAAGACATTTTTGGTACTTTCTTAGTAGGTCTGGATTGATCCGAGGAAGATGAAGATCTTTTACTTGATTTAGAAGGAGGGGAAGGGGCTTGCTTTGATGTACTCCTGACCTTCTCCTAAGGCATCTGAGAAACAACTCTTCAACAAACCCCTTAGTATCAGCTTATTTTTCCTTTCAAGGAGAACTCTTCAACTAAATGAGTGGCATATAGAGCAAGGTTCTTGCAAGTGTACTGCTCCAAGACAGTACACACATTCAGTATGGCTATCAGTCAAAGACATTTTCTGAGAGCACTTAGAGCATTTCTTAAACCCAGAGGATTTAGTGTCTTTTAATTGTTTAGACATATTAACCAGGAAAGAACAAACACAAGTTAACAACATCAGTAATATCTAAAGTAATAACTCTCTACTGTTTACAGACTAAAGCACTCTCTAACTTAAATAAGCTATTTAGATAGGAACAGAAAGAAACAACAAATAACTTTTTTTTTTTTTAGGTAGAACAAATAGCACATCACACAGGAAAAAGCCCTCTAACTTAAATGGGTTGAGCCGCTCTCTAACTTAAATGAGGTGACTCGGGGGGGGGGGGGGGGAGGGTTTAAATTAAACACACACGCAAAGATATCTTGAATAGAAAGTTTAGTACAAGAAAACCTTATAGTATAAAATTATCTGAAACTAAACACACACCACACACTTGACAGCTCAAGTATACAAGGCAAATAACTGTAGATGTGATGTTGTAAACACACACAACACTTGACAGCTCAAGTAACACGAGGCAAATAAAGTACAGTTGTGTACACTTACCATAAATGTAGATGTTCTAGTGTATTCACTATTGCAGTCATTGCATCTGGGTTATCTGCTTGCAGGTAGCCCTCAGTCGGCCTGATTAGCAAAGTCTTGGGTCCCGCATCGGTTGCTGTCTCATCTTCCATGACGTCAGGTAGTCAGGGGTATAAAGCATGCAGCCGACGCCATTACATCAGTTTTTCTTGCCCCAGATGTCAGGTGCCCCCATAATGGGAAGCAGTTATATACAAGGTTACACCTCCAACAAAAAGAAAATACACCAGAAAGCTTAAAGTATAGTAAGCAAGAATAGAGGTATAGACAATAGAAGTCAGGGGGCTGGAGGGAGAGTAACCAAGACTGCAACAGTGAATACACTCTAACATTACATTTATGGTAAGTCTACACAACTGTACTATGTCCTTCGTGTTTACATTTGGATAGATTCCCAAAGCTAAGGAAGGGAGGAAGCAATTAGATAGCATTAGGATCAGCTATAAGGCCCTACAAGACTGCAGTGGCAAAACCAGCTCTGGATTTAGAAAAAATTGGCAAGTGGTAATGCTTGGTGAAGGTATGTACAGAACTCCAGGTAGCAGCTTCTAGGATGTCCCTGGTAGGGACGCCTCTGAGAAAGGCTGTAGAGGTAGATGCAGCCCTGGTAGAATGTGGTCTTATCCCCTATGGGGTAGGTTTTCCATGGTGCTTATAGCAGAAGTGAATGCAATGGCCTATCCACTTAGAAATAGTTTGCTTTGAAATGGCCTTCCCCCCTCTGCCCCTGCAGCAAATGCAACCAGCAGCTGTTCAGATTTCCTGAGAGGCTTAGTCCTGTCCAAGTAAAATCTAAGTTGTCTGTGCACGTCCAAGGAGTGCAGTATTCGTTCCCCTTTGTTCTGTGGATTAGAAAAGAAGATTGGCAAATGAATGGACTGATTAAGGGCTACACTGGATACCACCTTGGGCATAAAAGAGGGATTGGTCCTGAGGGACACCCTGTCCGCATGAAAGATGATGAAAGGCTCCACTGCCATGGGGGCCTGTAACTCAAGACACCCTTCTTGCTGAAGTGATGGCTAGAAGGAAGGCTGTTTTCCAAGAAAGGAATTTCAACTCTGCATTTGCAGCTGGCTCAAAGGAAGGTAGAGTGAGCTTTTCCAATACAAAGTTAAGATCCCAGGCTGGAGTAGGGGCTCTCCTGGGTGGTCTTAAGTTTTTGGCCCCTCTGAGGAATTGCTTCAGCAGTGGATGAGAGAAGAGGGGTGGCTCTGTATTGTAATGAGCTGAAATGGCAGAGGCACGGATTTTGATGGAAGAAAAGGAAAGGCCCTTGTGAAGCATCTCAGTTAAGTACTGAAGAATGTGTGGTAAATTGGGAACAGTTGTGTCCATCCCCTGTGTTTGGCTCCAGGAACAGAATCTTTTCCATTTTTCAGCATAGGATTTTCTAGTACTAGGCCTCCTTGCCTCCAGAATGACATCCATTACTTGCTTACTAAGGGATGGTAACAGAGACATTGTGTAGTTAGCCAGGCTGCAAGGTTCAGGGTTTGAAGCTGTGGGTGCAGAATCTGGCTCTCCTGCTGGGACAGCAGGGCAGGGGTCTGAGGCAAGTGCCAAGGTTCCAGAAGTGACACACTGTGCAAGAGGGGGTACCAGTGTTGGCATGGCCAGTCTGGTGCAATAAGCATTGTCCTTGGTTTGTCCTGTTTAATCTTTAGTAGCACTTTGGAGAGGAGAGGCAGAGGGGGAAAGGCATAAACAGATAGGTTTTTCCAAATGAAGGACAGGGCATCCACTTTCCAAGCTTGTATGTGGGGAGTCCTTGTGCAGAATTTGTCCAATTGGTAATTTTGAGGGGAGGCAAACAGGTCTATCTCTGGGCTCCCCCATTTGTTTCTCAAAATGTTGAATATCTTTGGTTTCAGTTTCCACTTGTGTGGGTCCATGAGAGTTCTGCTTAGGTCATCTGCCAGTGTATTTAGCTTGCCTGGCAGGAATTGAGCTTGTAGGTGCACTTGGTAGTGCAAGACTGTGTTCCACTGACCCATGGCTAGACTGCAGAGAGGGTATGAATGTGTTTCCCCCTGCTTGTTTATGTACCACATGACAGTGGTGTTGTCCGTCTTTACCAATAATTGCCCTGGAAGAATGTGGTCCTTGAAGGCTATCAGAGCATTCTGTACAGCTAACATTTCTTTTGATTGATATGCAGGTGCATTTGACTCAGGTTCCATTTGCCCTGAATGCACTGCCCTGCCAAGTGAGCCCCCAAGCATAGTCTGATGTGTCTGTTGTTAGGGTTTGGGCGGCAGGAAGGTAGAGTGAATGGCAGTCCCTTGTTTTGGTAGCAGGCCTCTGCCCACCAAAGGAACTCTGTCTTTAAACAAGGTATGATAGGAATCATTGATACTAGGTCCTGAGAATGTTAACAGCATAGGCTTTTTAGATACTATTGTAGCTTCCTCATATGCAGTCTTGCATATGGAATTAGTATAATGCAAGAGGCCATGAACCCCAGGGCTTGCAGTATTTTCCTTGCAGATAGCTGGGTCTTTGTGGCCAGTAGTTTGAAATAGGCTGTCAAATGAACTTGTTTCTCTGGCATGAAGTAGGCCATCTGGGAAGTTGTATTCAAGCTTGCTCCCAGGAATACAATTTGTTGGCAGGGTACTAGGTGTGATTTCTTTCAGTTTATGGTGTACCCCAGAGAAGTTAGCAATTTCTTTACAAATGCCAGATGATTTAATAGTATGTCCTGGCTTTCTGCCTGAATTAAACAATCATCCAGGTATGGGTATATTTGAATATTTCTTTGCCTGCAAAATGCAATGACTGGAGATAGGCACTTTGTGAATACCCTGGGTGCAGTAGATAAGCCAAAGGGCAGTGCAGAGGACTGATAGTGCATGTAGCCTGCTCTGAACCATAGGTATCTTCTGCAAGATTCCCTTATTGGGATGTGCAGGTAGGATCCTTTAAATCCAGTGTTGCCAACCAGGCATTTTTGCCTATCATGGGAAGCAGCTGATGAAGAGTTAGCATTTAGAATTTTGGGATTACCAAAAAAGTGTTTAGGATAGACAGGTCCAGGATAGGACACCAGGAATTGTCTTTTCTGGGTACCAGGAAAAGTCTTGAGTAGAAACCTTGGCCCCATTCTTCTTCTGAGACAGGTTGAATAGCCCTGATGCTTAGAAGAGAGAGAACTTGCTTTTGAGCCTCTGCCCACTGATTTGGGGGTAGGTCTGGCCAACCATTTGGGGTTGGTAATCTGTATCCTTGGGAAACTATATTTAAAAACCAATTGTCTTGGGTAATCAGTTCCCAGTTTTTTGCATGCAGGGTGATCTTTGCCCCCTAAAGGAACAGTCAGTTGAGCAGGGCTTGGAAGGGTTAAAGTTAAGTCACTGTGACAGTTTACAGGGGACTGTCTTACTACTCCAGGCTTTGGAAGTGGGAGTCCGCCACTGCTTAGGCCTGTGAGGACTTGGGACTGAAGCCTGGGTGTTCTGTTGGTTCTGGGTTTGGACTGAGAAGGCCTGGAAGAGGCAGGAAAGGACCAATTCTTAGAAGGCCAGTGCCTACTAAATCTGGGAGGCTGTACTTGCAGGAAATCTTTAACAGTTTGCATAGATTTAGCTTTTTCCTCCATCTTTTTAAGTACTTCTTCTGCTTTGTTGCCAAACAGGCGGTCTTGATTTAAGGGAGCATCCAGTAATTTACCTTTAACATGATCTGGCAAAGATTGCTCCTTAAGCCAAGCATGCCTTCTAAGTACAGACCCAGTGACAGCAGCCCAGCAAGATGCCTCTAATGAATCAAAACCACATTGCAAAGTATGTTTTCCAACTTGCTCAGCAGAATGTGTTAAATCCTGTATTTCTTTATTTTCAGCACAGTCAGGAATCAACATAATTTTTTGGTTAAGAAATCCAATAATATGCTGCTGATACTTTAACATATGAAACTGGCAGTTTAAGGCCCTAATGTCCAAAGTTGCAGAAGTGTATACCTTCTTACCCCATCTGTCCAGGGCCCTGGAATCTCTATCAGAGGGGGTAGGGTTTTGGGCAGTAGTAGCCTTAATGCCTTTGGGTCCCTGTGAAATGGTCTCAGGATCTGCAGTAGGATTCTTAAAGAAGAACTTGAGAGAGTCAGGTACTCTGTAATTCCTGTCAGGTTTTCTGGGAGCTGGAGGTAAAGTGCCAGGGGCCAGGCTAGATTCCAAGAAGGCATCATCTACAATGTCCAGTACAGGAGGGATAGCTAAAGGCCTGTGTTGAAGTAGGAGTAAGAATTCCCTAAGCCTCTTTTTGGAGTCAGAGTAATCCTAGCTTTCCCAGCGGAAATACTCCATAAGAGTATGCAAAGTTTCACCAAAAGAGAAATCCTCTGGAGGGGAAGCAGAGGGAATGGAGTCCTCTGCATCAGAATCCTCATAGGTAGATAAGGGCAACTCCTGGTCATCAGAGAAAACAGAAATTTCAGAATCCTGATCAGAAGAATCAGAAGGAAAATCAGATGTTCTTCATCTCACATTGCTGCAGTCCTTACACTTGGGTAGTCCGCTGTCCTCGGTCGGCCCGAATATCAAAGTATAAGGCTGACGTCGGTCAAGGCGCATTTTACTGACATCAGGACGTCAGGGTACAAATGCGCATGACCGACGTCATATCCTCAGTCTTTTTTGCCGCATGGTCCGATGCAGAAGCAGCGTTGCAAGTGCCGTTCGGCGTTCTGAAATTTTTCGAATTCGGAGTTTCAGACCGAGTCAAAGTTGGCTAAGTACCCCGTTGGGGAATATTTTAGTTTTTTCTTGCCTCAGTGGTTTACCGGATGTCAGTTCTCTGCATTGCCCTTTGGCTTATCTACTGCGCCCAGAGTATTCACGAAAGTTCTGGCTCCAATGATAGCTTTCCTCAGGCTAAAAGGAATACAGATCTATCCTTATTTGGACAATTGCCTGATTCTGGCTCAAGGAAGGGACGAGCTTCTTCATCATTTGGAATATGTGATAGCAGTGCTAAGATGCCTGGGGTATTCTGTGAACGAAATAAAGTCCAGTCTAGTACCCTCTCAGGACATGTGCTTTCTGGGTGTAAGACTGAATACAGCATCCCAGATGGCCTTTTTGACCCCGGACAAACAAAAGAATCTTTCCCTTTACTTTCATCAATTGTCTCATCAGTCCAGGCTGACTGCAAGGACAGTCCTTCAAGCCTTGGGGTTCATGGCATCTTGTATTCTGGTGCTTCCCAATGCCAAACTGCATATGAGGAAGTTACAATGGTATCTCAAAAATGTATGGACACAGCACTGCCAGGATCTGGACACTGTCATTCAAATAATACCTTGCATTCAAAAGGAATTGTTGTGGTGGGCTCAGGAATGTCACCTAAACAAGGGACTCTCTGTGACCCGGCCAGAGGCGAGTCAGATTCTAACGACAGATGCCTCAGACAAAGCTTGGGGAGCTCATCTGAATGGAAAGTGGATACAAGACAAGTGGCCTGCCAGACTCCAACATCTACATATCAACTTGAAGGAGATGTTAGCAGTCCAGTTTGCATTAATAGCTTTCAAGGATTTACTTCTTCCAGGGCAGGTGTTGATTCTAACAGACAACACAACTGTCATGTGGTACATCAACAAGCAAGGGGGAACACATTCTTATCCTCTATGCAGGCAAGCAATAATTTTGTGGGAGACTGCTCTCAGTTTACAACTAAATCTTCAGGCAAGGTTTCTGCCGGGAGCACAGAACTCCTTAGCAGATGTGTTAAGCAGACAAATCATGGATCCCCACGAGTGGAAATTGGATCCTCATGTATTTCAGAAATTGACAGTGTCATGGGGAACTCCAGACATAGATCTGTTCGCTTCTCCACTAAACCACCAGCTGCCAAAGTTTTGCATGAAAGGTTTCATCCCACAGCTTGGAAAGTGGATGCTCTTTCTTTCAATTGGAGCAATCTTCATGTGTACGCCTTTCCACCTCTGCCTCTCCTCCCAAAGGTACTACTCAAGGCCAGACAGGACAAACCAAGGATGATTTTGATAGCTCCAGATTGGCCTCGACAGCATTGCTACCCATTACTGAGAAGCCTGGTACGGGAGCCTCCATGGCCTTTGCCTTCGATTCCACACCTGTTGTCTCAGGAGGACAGTCATTTGCTCAATGTCAAGCTTCACTCTCTTCACCTAACAGCCTGGCATATTCTGTTTTGAACCATAGTGGGTCTCACCTTCCACAGCAAGTTTTGAATGTTATTTTGGAAGCTAGAAGGCCTAGTACAAGGAAAGTGTACGCAGATAAATGGAAAAGATTTTTATTTTGGAGTACAGCAAAGGATTTTGATGTTTCTGAGCCTAATTTAAGTGTGGCTCTTCAATATCTTACTGAGTTACTGGACAAAGGTTTGTCCTTCTCTTCTATTAAGGTTCATGCTGCAGCAATTTCGCCTCACTATGATTGTGACCCACCATTGTTTTCTCATCCTTTGTTTAAGCAATTTCTTAGAGGGGCAAAGAATATAAGACCCCCACGTAGAGCTCCTACTCCTGCTTGGGATCTCAATTTTGTGTTGGAGAAACTCACTCTACAACCTTTTGAGCCTGCAGCTACTACCGAGTTGAAATATTTATCATGGAAGACTGCTTTTTTGTTGGCCATTACCTCTGCAAGAAGGGTTTCTGAGTTACAGGCCCTTATGGCGGTTGAGCCTTTCTTAATTTTCCATAAGGATAGGGTATCTTTACGTACTAATCCTTCCTTTATGCCTAAAGTGGTTTCTAGTGTGGCTTTAAACCAAACTATTCATTTGCCTACTTTTTATGCAAATCCCCAAAATAAAGGGGAAAAGATTTTGCACACTTTAGATGTACACAGGCAGTTGCGATATTATTTGGACAGAACTAAAGGGTTCAGGCAGTCTCAGCAGTTATTTGTTTCTTTTGCTTTGAGTTCTCAGGGCAAGCCTGTGTCAAAACAAACTATTTCTAAGTGGATTGGGTTTTGCATTGCTTTCTGTTATTCCCATCATGGCAAGGAGATTCCAGCTGGGATTAGGCCTCATTCCACTAGGGCTACTGCCACTTCAACAGCTTTTTGAGGGGTGGCAACTAAAGATATTTTGGAGGCAGCTACTTGGAGTTCAGTGCATACTTTCTCTAGGCATTATCACCTTCCACTTTATTCTAAATCTAGGGCTGGTTTTGCCACTGCTATTTTGCAGGGCATTTTGGCAGCTCCTGCTTCCTTATAGTTTTGCCATCCTCCCTTACCTCTGCTTTGGGATTCTACCCAAGTGTAAGGACTGCAGCAATGTGAGATGAAGAACATAGTACAGTTTTGTACCTACCATAAATGTAGATGTTCGAAGATCCACACTGCTGCAGTCCAATTTACCCTCCCTCCTTCCCCTCTGTAGTTAGAGGCGGTTGTGTGGGTTGGGTTGTCAATATGGTGTATATTGTATATATTGTACATATTTTTAGTGCTAGGGTGGTTGGTTGGTTGTTTGCTGTCTTTTGGTTTTGACCTTTCTTTTTAGGGTCTTCTGACATCTGGGGCAAGAAAAGACTGAGGATATGACGCCGGTCATGCGCATTTGTACCCTGACGTCCTGATGTCAGTAAAATGCGCCTTGATCGACGTCAGCCTTATACTTTGATATTCGGGCCGACCGAGGACAGCGGACTACCCAAGTGTAAGGACTGCAGCAATGTGGATCTTCGAACATCTACATTTATGGTAGGTACAAAACTGTACTTTCTAGGTCTCTTAGAGGGAGAAGGGTGGCTTCCCTTGATTAGAGTAATAAGGTCTTCAGTCATTCTTATCATTTGTTTTTTAGGCATAGAGGCCTGACCATGCAGTCTGGCCATCGGTTTTCTAGGCATGGATCGAGTTTTAGGCCTTGAAGAAGAAGATGGCGTTGGTTTAATATGCAAGTCAGTAGGCCTGAATACACCCTCAGAAGCCGGTGCCTGCACAGTGGCTCTGGACCCATCCAAGGTAGAGACATCCGCAGGTTCCACAGTCGAAGAAGCATCTCGCGGCAAACCAGACTCCAAATGGGTCTCAGTAGAGGCCTGCGAATCTGAAGTAGTGGGTATCAGAGGCTGCGAAAGCACCTCACTGAGTACCGGCAAACTGGCAACTAGCTTAGGAGAAGCATCGTTGGCAGCTTTGGACCTATGCAGTCTGTCTCTGTCTTTATCTTTGTGTTTTTTCGGAATGTCGGTAGTCGGGTGGCTTACCGAAGCCATTTCTGGATAATTGAACCAAGTAACAAAATATTTAGATGTGAAAATGAACCGATGACGAATAGTTCAAGGTTTGAATAAGGCACAAAACCGGCAGCGAGGTACTTCGTGGTCTGGGCCTAAGTAAGGAATGCAGTACGAATGAAAATCTTTATGAGGTATTTGCTTTCCATAAGAAATACAATTGTTAACTTTTACTGACATCGGTTTAGAGCAAGAAAAAGTATCCCCAATGGGGTACTTAGCTTAGTTGAAGACTTCAAATCTGAAACTCGAAAACGAAAACTTCAGGAGTCGGCCGACCGGCACTTGCGAACTGCTTCTGCTTCGGGCACCGCACGGGAAGAAAGACCGATGTAATGGCATCAGCTGCATGCTTTATACCCCTGACTACCCGACATCATCGAAAAAGAGATGCAGGACCCAAGACTTTGATAATCAGGCCGACTGAGGGCTACCTGTAAGTAGATAACCCAAACGTAATGACTGCAACAGTGAAACACGAAGAACATCTATAGTTTAACGTGTACAAACACACACACACAAGCTGGGATAGGGACGAAACTTTAGGCCTTGAGATAAAATGACGATCTCAGAGAAAAAACAGCAAGCAGCGGACACAGTCTAATACTGTGACTGACAAAGTTAAGTAACTAACTAAGGTAACTAGCATACAAAATTTGTTTTTAAGGAAATACAAGTTTTAAAGGCACTATATAATTATTCAAAGATAAATTTAGCCAGAGCCAGTTGAAAATGCCCAATCTGTTTATTGGCAAACAAGATCTAGAGAATTCCCTAGAGCATCATGATATAGGGAGTAAGCCACGAGCTAGTTGGAGACTGAGCTTTTGTAAATGGCCGAGTCGGAACAGAGAATCAGTTCCAAACCCCATCAGTACAGAATGAAGGCAAGATAGGACAATATCACATCCAGCAATATGTCAAATACATAATTTCTGTATCCTATTTCATCAGTCCATCCCATACAATAGTTGAAACAGAATCCCAAGCTATCTGAATGATTCGGTATAATCATGACAAGAAATATCCTTCAGATTTTGCTTTGGTTCCAGAAATGATGTTCAATTTACAATGTTTGGAAAAGGTATATAGCACAGATCGTGTTGCTGCTGTACAGATGTCATTAATGGAGGAGTCCCTGAAAAAGACATTAAAAGATGTCACAGATGTTGTGGAATGTCTCCTAGTTTTCACATGTAAGACCTTGTTGTGTGTAGAATAGGCAATAGAGATACAATCAGTAAGAACCTGCTCTGAATAAAGAAATGAGAATCTGCACAATGTTTGCAACAGCAAAAGTGTACAGATCACCTGATTGGAAGCCCATAAAGAAAAAAAAATATGGAAGTTATGCATTTGTAAACAAAAAATGATGAAACTCAGCAATGGCACAGGACTTGATCACCAAAATGTAAAATGCATTAAGTGCTTTCATCCATTCTTCATTGGACTTCATCAGAATAGTCTGGTGATTATGTCACATGCAGCTGCTGATTTGCAACATTTTTTGTTTAAAACTTTGTAGTTTTGCTTTGAATTCCTATTTGTTTGATTTTGTGTAAGTTGTTTACTCACCATAACTCTAGACAATTTCATTCCTGTCTGTCCGATGCAACTACTGGGTCTTCAAGCCACTTGAGACATCCAAACCAGCCTTGCTAGTGCTCCACCCTCGAGCTCCTCAAAGCTTTCCCTCCTACAATGCACCTGTCTTCTATAGACCAGCTGCCCTCAGATCATGTTTACTGCCTAAACAACTATGACACAATAGGACTTCTTCAGAATCTTCAAACAGTAGAAGGCCAAGGGATGGGAGAAGGTTTGTCATATCAGATGAATGGGAATGAAAGGATTCAGTGTTATTATGAGTACATAACTTACAAATGCTTTTCATTCTATCCATGTAATCTGACTGTTGGGTAAGAATCCTCAGCTACTGGAACTCCTGGATGGTATCATGACAAAAGCACATTGAGGATGGAGGCCACAAAGGAAGTCCCAGACCTAAAAATCTAATCAGTCTTTCAATATTGTAGTGCAGTGAGAATGCAATGTCAACCAAGTTGCTGCAGCACAAATATAAATAGAAGAATTCTTAAAGAATGCTGTAGATATAGCTACAGAACATGTGAAATGAGCCTTGGGTTTAACTGAAAAATACTTACTGTGGCTTTGATGCACAAAACGTGATACAGTCTGATAGCCTTCTGTATAGAGTTACTCGAAACTTTCTTTCCCAGTCTATTTGGAACAAAAATAATATACTGTTCTTCCTACATTCTTAATGCAATGTTAATAAAGTCTCAGTTGTCTGTGAACATCCAGTGTGTGAAGGGTGTATTCCCCTTTGTTGGAAAAACTAGGAAAGAATACTGGAAGGTCAAAAGGTTGATTCAAGTTGGATTCAGACAACCCCTTATGAATAAAGGATAGAATGATTAAGAGGGAAATCTATATAAGGTTAAAAGACTAACTTTAATTTGCAAGGAACAAACAAACAAACAAACAAAACACTACTTTCAAGAAGGTCTTGCACAATTTATTCTATACCAGCAAACTAGTATCTGGCTGAGGAAGAAAATTAGAAACTGAAGCTAACTGCAATTGAAAAACTGACACCTTCATCCAATAAGGTTGCTAAAATTGCAAAACATCAGAAACTGAGGCCTGGGAGAGGTTGATCTGATGAGATGATGCCCAGAGAGCAAAAAGCTTCCACTTACGAAGGTAAACCTTCTAAGTAGTCTTTCTGCAATGCCAAAAGGTTTTTAACAACATTTTAAGACAAGGTGGTGTTCATGGCCAACATCTGAAATGGAGAAACCAGGCAGTTAATTTTAAATTCTGGAGAACTGGGTGAGGCTTCCTGAATGGATAGAACAGAACATGCAAATCTGGATCTAAAGGCCAAGGCATCTTCTTGAGCTGAGGCTTTATCAGAGGGAAACAAATGTGTTGGGCTAAAAAGGGCCAATGACTGCTGTGCTACACTGGAGGGCTTTTTGTAAGAACTTTTGAATCAGGAGAATTAGAGGATAAGTACAGAAAATCCTAGAAGGCCAATCGCATCTCTCAGGGACAGCCCATATTGAGGAATTATGACAAAGTAGGTGTTGCACTTGGCATTGGTAAATGATGGAAAAAGATCACAGCACAGCTAGCCCCAACAGTTGAAAATGACCTGAGCCACTGTTGCATTGACAGACCATTTGTGAAGTATGGTGGTCCTGCTGAGGCTGTCCACAATGCGTTTTGATTTCCCAGTAATGTGCATTGCTACTAGAAAGCAGTACAAACTCATTTCCCATTGCCACACTCTCATTGTTTTCTGATATATATTGGGTAGGACCTGGTCCTTCCTTGCTTGTTGATGTACCATACCACCATCATGTTGTCAGTCTAAACGGAAATCACACCAAGAGGAAAGAATTCTTGAAGCACTGGCAGTGTTAGAAAAAACACCCTCATCTTGAATATGTTGATGTGAAGGTTGGCCTCATAAGCATTCCAAATACCTTGAACCATCCTCCCCTGAAAATGCCTTCCTCTTCCCGAAGGAAGAGATTCCTGAGATAGCAACTGCCTCTGGAGAAGGAAGAACAAATTAACTTCCCATGTGCGAGTGGGGATGAGATCCACCAAAGCAGATGATTCTTGCAAGTGTTGATATGAGGGATAGAGAATGGGTAATTTGAGACCATTGATTCTATGGTAACCACTTTAACACCCTCATGTGATAACATGCAAACTGAAGAATCAGAATACAAGAAACCATTAGACCCAGGACTCTCAGGACCAGATAAGCTAGAAGTTTGTTGCACTGCAGAAGATCTTGTATTGTCTTGTGAAGAATGTATTATTTCTGAGTGCAAGGATACTACATGGTGAACCATGTCCAGATGTCAGCCTATGAACTGTAAGCACACAGACTTTCTATCTGAGAATTTTCAATACTGATTGTAATACCCAAGGACAGGTATAGCTGGTAAAGGTAATCCCTGGATTTTTGTAAGGTACCCACCATTAAGCAGCCAGGAGTTAATCGTCCAAATATGGGAACACCCTGGTGCCTTGGAGTCAGAGATGGGCTGCAACCACAGCCATGCACTTGATCAACACCCAAGGGACTTTGTTGAGACAGAAGGACAAGGCTCTGAACTGACAGCAATTGGCTCCTACTTGGAAGCAAAGAAACCTCCTGGACACTGGGCAATCTTGATGAGCAAGTAAGCTTCTTGAAGGTTCACAGAGCACATCCAGTTGTTCACTTTTATGCATGTCAAAACTGAAAGCACAATGACCATTCTAAATGGGATCTTCTTTATAAACTTGTCCAGGTAACGGAGGTCCATGCCTGGCTTGAGGTCCTCACTCTTTTTTATAACCAAAAATAATCTGGAGTAGTAACCTGACTGATTGGATCTCTTCGATGTCTCTCTTTTATGGCAAAGAATGAACTTTCTTTTTGTCCATTTTTAACTGCTGGGGTGGTATTTCTGAGAATGGTCAATAAGATTGGGCAGGGAAGGTGGGAAAACGGTACACAACAGGCTCTGGATATTATCCCTCTAACACAGGCATCTTGTGTAATGGCCATCCACATGGGGAAATAGAGGGATATGCAAACCCAACTGCCTCCAGAGGGGAGCAGTCAGGTAGCTCTTCAGTGATAAGACTGCAGGTGGTTGAGAAACAGCTTAAAAATCCTTTGTTTTGTAGACTTCATGATCTTTGAGTCTGTGGATGTTAAAAGGGCTACGGGTCTGTGAGTGTTAAAAGGGATAACTCTTCTCTAACATCCCCTGTCAGTAGATGAGTTGAAGAGAGAATGCTTGTTCTTGCAGAAATATAGAGATTTGGTATCTTTTTCACTCTAATTTTAAGATCTCTGGGATCCTCAACTCTCACTCTCATGGCACAAAACATCTCTCCCATCCTTCTCATACCTCTGAATGTATTCCTTGACAGTGATGCCACACAATGATGATCTATCATATGGACTGATGGTGAAGGATGTTTTTGAAATTGTCCACAAAGTTGCATAAGCACAGCCAGGCAAGGAGCCTCAAGAAGATGCCTGGTCCCACTGCTCAAGCCCCTCCACTGGCTGCATAATATATAAGCTGCATAAAGAGACTGGTAATACTGTACATCATATTCAAGGTCATTTCCCTTTTCTTTGAGTCTGGTGTAGGGGGCTTCTTCGTCGTGTCTACCCCTGCGTGGCTAGGTCTCTCAGAAGTCTGTTATATGTGTGGCATAGTTCAGAGCCCCAACTGCAAAGATGCCAGAAGCATATGCCCACCTCTCTAATCAGTCTGTCACCTGGGACTTCCTGCTGGGTGGATGGACTGTGTCCATATCTAAGGTCAATTGACTTATTTATTTACTTATTGATTGACTGACTGATCTTTGTTTACCAGAAAAGTCTGACTGGGATAAAACCCTTTTTCAGTTGGGGCCTTGGGCGAAAATTTCCACATTTAACAGTTTTGACATATACATAAAATAAAGTTACATGATATCAGAAGGAATACAAAATATAGTTAAGTGTACATACATGAGAGAAAAAATTACAACAGCTTTTCTAAACATCATTTAGGAACAGAGCATGTACATAGCATGCATAGGCATATGCAGTGTTGAACATTCATTAGAAATAGACACCGCTTGTATATAGCAAAGAGATATAACATTAAAAAGGATACTGTAACATTACCTGTAATTTATAGCAATTAAAATAATAAAAAGAAGAGGCATCTTAACTATGGAAATATTAAAAAGCCAGAAGGTGGTTGATAACAAAATATAGTGTGATATATTAGTAGTAGAGCAGCTATGAAAATATTGTTACATATAAGAATGAGAAGTGAATTAATCAGGAAAGTGAGAATGGTTGGGGCTACCAGGACTGTTATAAGGAATATTAGTTTTGGACAGATGAGGAGAGACAGTGATGAAACTGTGTCAGAGGGGGGACAGTGAGGTAGTGGTTGATCTAATTTAGAGATAAGAAGATAATGAATCTTGTCAAACTTCGAGCCTGTGACTGATACAATTTAGGTAAACAAAGTTACTCCTTGTGGTTAAGTGAATATCTTTCTGGCCATTGAAGGAAAAAAATGGAAGTGGAAAAAATAAGTATTTGGAGAAAATGTAGCAAGTGTGGCCAAACAATTTACTCTGTCTTGGAGTTGAGCTGTAGCAGATTACATTTTTTTATTTGGATATTGTTTTAGCAGCAACTTGAAAGTGTGTGCCTTGTACACATGTTTTATTTTCAGCAGAATAGAGTTCCAGCTTTTAGTGGCTTGGTGGGATTAAACAAAAACCCCAGCCAAGTTGCATGTTTTACACATGGAGAGGAGTGATTTTTTACTTGACTGTAGTAGTCTAGAACTGGAGTATGGTTGGAGCATATTTTTCAATTTTGCGTCGTTTCCACGGAAATTACTATCTCGAGTTGTGAATATGTAAGGTACTGGGGAAGTTCTAAATTTCTAAGGGGTATGCAGTGTTGGGCTTTTAGTCGGGCATTTGCTGCACATTTGGCTATTTATTGTAACTTGTGTCAAGTTTAATTTTACAGGTGATACTGAGATTAATAAAGATGGGGAATGCATACAGAAGGAATGGAAGCAGGTAGACAGTGGCTATGGATTTTCTTGCAGACTGTGTGAGAAAATATTTTGCTCTGTATAGTGTTCCTAGTTTCTAATGGGTCTTTTTGATGGCTTGGTGTAGGTGTATGCCATATTTAAGTTTGCTGTCAAGTAAGAGTCTAAGTAGCTTAGTTTGTGGTATGCATTCAATTTTTGTGTTGTCAGATGACAGGATGTGGAATTTTTGTTTTTGTTCTATGAGAGTTTTGGAGAAAATCAGTTTTGCTTTGTGGGGTTAAGGAGTAGGTCTGCATTGGTGAGCCAGGATTCAGTGGATGGGAAACCTGTTGAGTGATATCTTGTAGGGAATGTAGTGATTGTGCGGAGCAGGTGAGTGTAGCATCTTCTGCATATTGAATAAGGGTTGCTCGTTGAGAAGAAGTATGGAATTTGTTGATAATTATGTTAAAAAGGAGAGGTCCAAGTCTTGAACCTTAGGCAACCCTGACTGTAACTGGTAGGAATATTGACAGGTCTTGCTTCCACTTAACTGCTTGTTGCCTGTTTGACAGACAACTATGAAACCAGAACAGAGCTGATTTGATTAGACCAAGAGATGCTAGTTTATTTAATATTTTCTGATGCAATGCTGTATCAAAGGCTTTTGACAGGTCAAGAAAAATAGATGAGACTAGGTCCTCATTGATTCTGTGTTGATTAACAGTGTTAGTAAAGCTGAGGAGGGCAGTTAAGATACTGGGATTTGGCCAGAATCCATGCTGTGTAGGAGAAAATAAGCTACAGTCATTGAGGAATTTCATTAGTTGGGAGTGTATACATTTGTCTAGAATTTTGTATAGCTATGACAGGATCGCTATAGGTCGGTAATTAGTCAGCCCTGTTAAGCTGCCACCTTTATTGAGGGGGATTATAAATTATTTTTTCAGGTTGCTGGGACATAGTTTTCACGTACAGATCTACTGATTACAATGGAAATTGGGTATACTATGGATGGAGCCGCTGATTTTAGCTATTCTGTTGGTAGGTCTTTAGCTGCCAGGATTGTCTGTGTTCATTTTACTAATATTTTTGTTATTGCTGCAGTAGATACAGGTGTGTGCATGAACTGCTGTGCAGTATTAAAGGTTTCTGGGATGGTGGATGGTATGTTGGAGTTTTGTTTTGTGATTGCTAGGACTGAGTTAATGAAGTAATGGTTACAGGGAGTTGGAATGTTACCTGCGTTCTTAATGATTACTGGAGAAGGAGTGGAGGATTGCCTGTTATGATGTGATTTTTTGGAGGCTGAGAAATGGGAATTTTTGTCATTGGTCATTTGCTGTTTACATAGGTTTTACAGGGTTCCATATTCCTCTTTGATTTTTTTTGTTTTGAACCTTTCTTTCCAGGCATGGGCTCTCTAAGTTATTATATCTTTGGTTTCGAATGTTAACCATTGAGCTTAGTTTTTACCTGAGCGGTGCCTGCTTGTTTAGTAATTTTAGAAATGTTAGGTTAAAGTGGGTGATGGGTCTATATTATAAGCCCAAAAAGACTTTAGCACGAATGCTCACATGAGCGAAAATGCCAGTAATCGAACTTGCTATTGTCGAGGGTTGCACCCCCCCCACACCCCCTAACTATATATTCCAACTCAGAGGTCGCACTACAGTGAGGAAAGGGCAAATATCTCACTCCTTACTGTAGCACGACCCCACAATCACAGTTTTGATTCCCGGCATTTTCGCTCATGTGACCGTTCGCGCTGAAGTCTTTTCGTGCATCTGATATAGACTCGTGGGTGACTGCTTTGACTAGCGGTAGAGGTTTTTAGTAGGTTCCAGTTGAATTGAAGAAGGATTGAGGTTAGGACATTTTGTTAGCAGTCAGTGCTTGTATCTCCCATTATTATATAGTTTCTATGTTATTTTGCTGTTTATACAATATGGGATATCTTTGGGTTTCGCTGCATTATTTCTTGGAGGAATGTAGAGTCCTACAATACAAATAGATTTGTTCTAATGAGGTGGCTAGAACTTCAACATTCTGGAACTGTGGGAGTTTATGAGGATATTTATTTATTTATAGGGAGTTTTGAATACAAATGCTGTGCCACCCCCATGTCTGTGCTGTTTATCAACTCTATGTTATATCTATGGCGAAGTTTTGTATTAGTGCTTATTTCTGGTTTCAGCCAGGTTTTGTTGCTACTATTATGTCATGGCTGTAGTGTTCTAGGAATGCATGGAAGCTTAGAGTTTTGCTGCAGATGTTTTGGAAGTTTATGTTGTAAGAGAAGGTTTTGGCCTTTAGTGAGCAAAATGGAGTGAAGGAATAAAGGAGTTGTTTGTGCTTAGGAAGAGTTACTTGGTATGGGTTGTGGGATAGTGGTGGGGCCAGGGTTGGGATGAATATCACCAGTGGGTTTAAGTTTATGATATTATGTAATAGAGAGTCATATTTGAATTTGTTTGTGTTAATTAGTATTGAATGGGGTCTAAGTTGTTTTGTGTTATGTACTCGTATGCATGCAAGTGTAGTAGTAGTGTAGGTTGAGTTCAGGTGATATGAGGGGGAAAAATGAGATTTGTTTAAACATGTGCATGAGTTCTAAGCAGTTGGTGAGCTGTTGTAAGGGTAGATGTGTACGTAAAAGCTTGTGATGTGTGCAAGAGACATTAGAACAGTCAATGTGAAAAGTTACATGTGTATCATTGTTTCATTGAAGATGGAAAACAAAGGTACAGTAGATAAAACAGATGTAAGGTTTTTATTAATGAGGGAAGAGTGTGTGGGTAAGTTTTTTTACTAACGAGGAAGTGTGCGTGGAAGAAACAGATATGCTATGGTAAATGCGAAGAACTTGATGGAATGCTTAATGTTAATGTTTGGTGATAGTAGTAGTTTGTGGTGGATTAGAACTATATTGTAGTAATGTGTGTTGAAGTGTGGGATGGATAATGGGATTGGAGTCGATACAAGGGGGAAGGATTTAGTTTGGAGGAAGTTTAGTCAGGTGGTAATTAGTACACTAATTGGTTGATCACTTGAAGTGGAGTGGGTGAAGAATGAGGACTGGAGTAACTAGATATATACAAATGTTGGGTGGCCACGGTGGTGCAGAGGTTAGCACTGCTGCCTCACAGCAAGAGGTTCTCTGGTTCGATCCTCGGCTGGGGTGCCTTCTGTGCAGAGTCTGCATGTCCTCCCTGTGGTCGCATGGGTTTCCTCCAGGTGCTCCGGTTTCCTCCCACATCCTAACGACATGCTGTAGGTGGATTGGACACTCTAAATTGGCCCTAGGTGTGTGTGTGTGTGTGTGTATATGTGTGTGTGTGCCTTCTGTGGAAGGTTGGGCGTCGGGCTGGCAACTCGACACTGTAAAACTCCTCTGCCAATCATGAGCGGACAGGTGATCCGCTGTGGCGACTCCTAACAGGGAAAATGCCGAAAGAAGAAGAAGAAGGAGATGTATACAAATGTTGCTGAACTGGTGGTGGGTGGGAATTAGGTATAAGGCAGGGGAGTGAAGTCCAAGAAAAGCAACGGTGGAAAGGAACAGCCTGCACTCAGGCTTCTGAGATGTTAGAAAAAAAACACTCAATGGAGCAACATTATGGCAAGATACATTGAGAGACAAATGCTGTGTTTTCTCTGAGATATGCAAAAAACAAAGTTTAGCACTTTCAGGGCCTTTACATGGAAAATTGTTGCTATTTGTAAAGGAGAAAAAATCTAATTAAAGTACAACATCTGATCACTGCAATATATTTAAGGGAAAGCAGTGATACCATACTAAACATTATGTTAAATATACAGGAAGGATTATACTGCTATTTTGTATTTCAGGTGGCAGTACACATAATGGTGGTAGGGGTGAAATCTTTAGTACACTATGTAATTACAGAGTCTAGTACACATGGAGGGGTCTTATGATGGTGGCACAAGGTTTGAAATGAAAGTTGAAGAGTGAGACATCTTTTTGTGGTTAGATACACAACATGGAGTTGTGTTGAGATGACATTCAATAAAATTGATAAGTTGTGAGAGAAGTAGCTGATATTTTATGGAACTGCCTATGGAGAGACAGCTAAAGCTGTATAACATAGTCTCTGGCTTCTAGTAAGGATTAACTGGTAGTTTACAGGTTCATATGTAAGTAGTTGGCTAGCTGCCCTTGCAGCATATTTTAAGTCTAGCCAGTTTCCCTTTTGGTACTCATATTAATCTGTCCCATTTGGTGCTAGATTGGCCTTACCTATCCCACTGTCGATAATTATATATTACCCCCTAATAAGAAAAATTGGGTTCATACCATAGATAATTTGAGGGGACCCATGCATGTGATAGAGCAATTAGGAGCAAACTCCCTCCATTACTAGTAGAGGGAACAGTGAAGGGGTAAAGTTTCGGTTTCCAATCAATAAATCCAAACTGTACTTGAATATGGACAGCGATGAACTTTGTTTTACATTGATGGGGTGTCTTTTCCAGAGCACTGGTATCCTTTAATGGATATACCTGTCTCTCCAAACCATTCTGTTGAAGTTGTAGAAGAGATTTAGTCTCTAGACTGAGTATATCTGATGCCATTTGACTTGTGGATGTGTGGTAAATCCATCAGTATTGGGTAGATGGATGCTTTGTATGCCAGACACAGGTCACCTCTTAGCAGTCAAAAGGCTGCAGAGTATAATGATGAGCTTTCAGTCAGTCTATGTAAGATGTATTCTTTAGGCCTTGTATCCTTTTACTTAGGTATACACCTGTGGGCATCTCAGATGTTTCATGTGTCTGCACACATACATGCCAAACAGGACATATACTCAATGACTGGCCTAATGAGGGCTTTGTAAAGTGGGACACTGACATCCCTAGATCTAAACACAATCCCTTACAAGCTGGGCAATACAAAAAGACTTTCTTTCAACAATGGACATATGCTGCTTGTTGCAGATAGTAGCCAATTGTATACATATGGAAACACCCAGATCCCTTTCAGTTGTTGGTGGGATGTGACTATTGTCATGTACTTAATGGAAACCCAGGGAGCTGTGGTGAGACCAAGGACAGTGCTGTCTTAACACATGGAGATACTGGGCAGTTGCCCGGGGGCCCCACGCTAATCTATGTATGTTGTGACTTGCTGTCAATAAATAAATACATACTATTAATTATAAATATTTGAATAATTAGGAAAAATTAGGAAAATTATATATATTAGAAAGTGTTGTACAGTAGAGTGTAGATCATCTGAAACGTCAATTATCTAAATGCAGCTTTCCAACAGCAGCCTTCTTAAAAGTTGTTTCTGTACTTGTGTCACCTATTCTTCCTACCACTCGGAATTCAATGCTCCATTCATTGCTGTCTTGCTGCTTCCACAGTTACATTCCACTTAAACAAGTAAATGTTGTCTAGCTGTACATGTGTCACCTGTTCTTCCTACCATGTGGAATTTAACGTTCCATTTGTTGCTGCTTTGCTGCTTCCACAGTTACAGTTCCATTTCAACAAGCAAGTGTCATCTGGATTGTGTGCATGTGAAATGCCCCAATTAGGGATAACTGGTGGTTAGTGTTACTTTGCTTAGGCTCAAACCCTGTAACTTAGGTACAAGAGCCTGAATTCTCTACCCCTACCACCATTTGCATTTCAAGGAGTTGAGTGTATAACTCTCAACTGTCCAAATTTTCACAGAATGCCTGGAATTTTTGGCTCATACTTTTGGTCTGTTCCTCTTAAAATTTGTGGTTTTCTGACAAATCAGTGAGGACTGAATTCACTAAATATAGTTGTTGTTGAACTAAATATAGTAATGACAGCTATTTAAGTTTCAGTCTTCCTATCTTTTAAGAAATGCATGGTAATACAAAACCTTTTATTCTAGCAACTTTCTAAGATTATACAAGCAATATTTAAAATGTGTCCCTGGTTTTGGGCCTTTGTCTCCCCCCATAAATGTTGGCTTTTTCCAGATTTCTTGTGCTACAAAGTTGAATGATATGGCTGAGTGTCAAGTGCATTTTACAAGAAAGTGAGTGTCAAGTGCATTTTACAAGGAGCTGACA
The DNA here is from genome assembly GCF_019279795.1 of Protopterus annectens. NCBI lineage: Eukaryota > Metazoa > Chordata > Ceratodontiformes > Protopteridae > Protopterus > Protopterus annectens. The sequence goes on along the minus strand of NC_056735.1, from coordinate 1,115,756,924 downwards.
GCTTCAGGGGAAGAGAAGTTTAGTGCTGTTTATGCCAAGTCTGTTTACACTGTGCAACTGTTGCTTAGCAAATAATATAATTATTGTGCTAAAGTATTTAAAAGCATTGTTAGCAGCACAAGAGGTAGTACACTTGCTTTTAATGCAGAAGGCTGTGGGTTCTACTCCCACAGTATGTAGATGGATTGCTGATACTGTTTTTATCTGATTCAATTATATGCTTGATTATTCGAACTACCCTAGGTCCCATTAATTCAGATAATCGACTCGCTACTGTACATGAGCCTTGAACTGAAATACCTTGCCGCTCCTTTAAAATCACACAGACATATATATGTACATATTTAAATATTGATTATAATTTTTTAACGAGTGCAGCAACTTTTGTGGTCGTATTTGTGGATCGGTCCTACTTGTAGGTAGTCATAGTAGTGGATCACTACTGTGAATACAACGTTTTGAAGGTGTTTACTTTTCTCATCAACCTACATTTTCTACAGCTGAAACTGTACTAAACCATGTTTTAATGTTTTTAATTTTTTTTCGAATATCAGTGAATAACCCTTTCAGTAGAAATGAAACTTAGTGTTTTCAATGGAGTGCAGAACAGGAAGAGAGCTGCAGAGGAGGAGAAAATGTACAAACTTCCAAAATTAATATCCGGATTGAACCCAGGTATGTCATCAGCCACTAATACTGCTTCTTCAAATATAGCATACACATCTAAATAAGCTCCTGCATCCAATCATCCAGTTCCAGCAGACACACCAATGGTATCATAACCTGTTCCTACTGCTGGGGATATTCCACAAGAGAAAATATCCAAATCTGTAACAGTAAAGGAGTTTGCAATCCGAGACACAAATTCAGGGCCATGGAACATTAACAATACTAACACAGTGAATTACTGGATTTGTAGTGTGCCGTCATCATGCCAGAATCACGATAGCAACTTTCAGACTCACACATGGTGCATAAAGGAGCTGGAGGAGAGAATACTCAAACAAGGCATTTATCAATGAACGTGTTCAAATATCAACTACAGAATGGAGAGTGTGTTAAAACATGAATGGCTACTCTATTCACCTTCCCAGGGTTGCTTGTACTGCTTTGTGTCTCATCTATTGTCTAAGACAGAGTCTCCCTTTAATACATCAGGATTCAATGACTGGAAACAGAGCAGTGTTATTGTAGAACATAAAAACAGAGAAGAACATAGTACATACATGATGGCATATTTGATCCGACAAAAAGAAACTGGAAGTGTAGATTCTTTGTTACTTAAACATCATCACTCAGAGTAGGAGTACTGGCATAAAGTGTTGACATGTATGGCTTCTGTAATTCACTTTCTTGCCTCTACAGGTTTGCCACTTCGTGGAGAAAATCAAATTACTGGGTCAGGAAAAAATGAAAACTATTTTGATATTTTAGAGCTGTTGAGTGAATTTGACCCTTTTTTGGAATAACATCTCAAACTCTATGGAAATTGTGGAAAAGGGAACTCATCATATCTATTTGCGAACATTTGTGAGGAATTTATTGAATTAATGGGACATCATTTTTTTTGTGCTATTCTTGAAGAAATAAGAGTCAAAGTATTACTCAATAAGTGTAGATTTCACTCCAGACCTCTCACATACTGATCAACTGGCATTTACTGTCTGGTACATTCAAGGATGTGAGCCTGTGAACTGCTTCATTAAGTTCATCCCCATCTTTTCTCATGGAGCAGAGAATCTAGCAGACACTGTTGAGGATTTCCTTAATGAAAACAAAATTCCACTACCAAACTGCCATGGTCATTTGTATGATAATGCCACAAATATGTCTGGATGCTGCAGTGGACTGCAAGAACAGATTGATCAACTGAATGAGTTCACCATCTATGTCCCCTGTGCTGGACACAGGCTGAACTTGGTGGGAGTAAAAGTGACAGAGTGTTGTCTACAGAGTGTAAATTTTTTTTGACTTTGTTCAGTGTCTGTATTCCTTTTTCTCTGCTTATACACATTAATGTAATGTTCTTGCATCATCTTTAGGAAAAGATTTTATGGTCAAGCGTCTGTCTGATGAGATGTTTGTCACATTCTGATGCTGTTCATGCTCCGTACGGGAGATTTGAGAAAATTAAATATGTACTGGATTCTGTACCAGCTGACAGTGAACAAGAAGTGAACACAAGGCTTGAGGCAGAAGGACTGAACGAGAAAATGGAGAACCTGGAAACGATCTGACAATTCTTTGGAATAACATTCTTGAAAGAGTGAAAAAAACAAGTAATGTCCTGCAATCAGAGGATGTGAACATACTTGTTGTCATGAATCTTTTTGAGTCTTTGAAAACCTGTATTCAGGAAATCAGAGACAAATTTACAGAATACGAATTAAAAGCCAAGAGTAGGTGTCCAGATTCAGATTTTACCTATGTGAAAAAATGGGAACGAAAGTGAAGTGTGCATCTTAGTAGATATGATGGATCAAAAGAGGAGGTTCTCACTAAAAGTGAAGAGTTCAAGGTAGAAACACTCCTCTCTGTTCTGGACTCTATCTTTGAGCTGACAAAAGTTTGTTCACTGATTGGAATCTAACATGCAGAAGTTTGTTCACTGATTGGAATCTGTTTTCCTTCTTCAGTGAATTGGAAACAATTTGTTCAGATGAGCTAAATGAAAAGTGTGAAAATCTGGCTAATGTGTATCACAAAGATCTTGATTATGCAAACCTTTTAAATGAATGTTTTCATCTCAAGCACTGCTTTGTTGTTGGTGAAAATTGTGAGACTCCCCCTGCATTGTACAGAAAAATAATTTCGGACAACTTGAAATCTGTTTCCCAATGTTGAAATTATACTCAGAGTATTTATGTGCATGATGGTTACCAAACGAGCAGGAGAATGTCCATTTTCAAGACTGAAACTTATAGGGCAGCAGTGTTTGAACTGGCTTTCACTTATGTGTATGGAAAATGACATCCTCAAGACCATCTCCCTACCACCATCTTAAGACACTACTCCCATATTCCTAAACCCCACCTTATCAAAGACTGTCGAAAACTATCGACTTTCAATTCATCCCAATTAAACTCCATTCTCCACAACATAGATTGGCCCATCCTAAAACACCTCCCCCTAAATGATGCTGTAAGCACTTTCAATAGCATCTTCATGAATGCTTTAAACTCCTTAGCTCCCTCTAGGAAGATCAGAGTAAAATCAAACCATGCTCCCGGGCTCTCCAAAGAGACTAGGTCCCTTATGAAACAAAGAGATTGTGCTTGGAAAACCTGGACTGAAACTAAACAACCACCTTTTCTTCAAAAATACAGGCAACTGAGGAACCTTGCAAAAAACATACAACTAATGACAAAAAGTTATACTATAGCTCTGCTCAGCTTAACAACAAATCCAATCCTCGAAAATTCTGGTCAACTCTCAACAACATCCTCTATCCTGGAAAGCCCTCTAATCCCTCCCCATACCCTAACTCTTCCTCTCAGGAAACAGCTACCCTCCTGAATAATCACTTTATCTCTTCCATCCAAAATCTGGTAACCTCTAAGCCAAACTCTACTTCGACAACCACCCCTCCAAGTCCCACGAACACAACTTTGTTTTCTTTTGAGCCAATTCCCATTACCTACATCAAATCTCTACTACTCATGCTAAAGCCTTGCTCTCCTTCCACTGACAATCCATCTCCTACATTCCTCAAACTTGCTGCTGACTCAATTGCCTATCCTATATCTATACTAATTAATTGATCTATTCTGGAATCAACTGTCCCGACCCTTTGGAAATCTTTCTTCACTATCCTCTTCATAAAGGTTGAAACTCCACTGACCCCTCAAACTACTGATCCATTGCCATTCTGTCCCCCCTCTCCAAGATATTAGAAAAATGTATTCACTCACAGCTTCTCAATCACCTCCTCACACACCACTTACTTACCCCCTACCCAACATGGATTTCGTCCTCACCACAGCACCACCACTGCCCTCCTCTCCTTCACTCATATCATTGCAGAGGCCCTAGACAACAATAAACTCATTTCCTGTCTCTTCCTAGATCTCTCCAAAGCCTTTGATACTGCCTCTCATCTTCTACTACTATCCAAACTCGTAAATCTCCACCTATCCCCCTCCGCACTTGCCTGGTTTAATAGTTACCTATCTGGCAGGGAACAATCTGTCAAATGACTCTCATCCTCCTCACCTTTCCTTCCCATTTCCACTGGTGTTCCCCACGGCTCCATCTTGGGACCCCTTTTGTTTAACATCTTCACCAATGATCTTTACACCTCATGCAAAAAATCCTCCCTTATTCAGTAAGCCGACGACTCCACACTTATATCCATCTCAAATACATTCCTGAACTACACCCCCTGACCCAACAGGCCCTACTATCCACTGAACAATGGCTCTCTCACAACCTATTGATCCTAAATCCCCAAAAGACCAAACTCCTACTTTTCCTTCCCCGTTCTCTTTCTCATCACAAAACCTCCTTTTTTATTACATCTTCTAACAATACAACTATCCAACCTGACACCCACACAAAACTCCTAGGGGTCATTATCGATGACGAACTAAAGTTCAACCTACACATACTCCAATGTATAAAAAAAACAAACCAGAAACTAGGTCTGCTATATAGGAATAAAAAATTCCTAACCCCTGAATCTAGACTTACCCTGGGCCAGGCATTCCTCCTCACCTCCCTCTTGTACGCCACCGCAGTTCTTACTAATATCCAGGCCTCCACTCTAAACAAACTCCAACAGACTTACCATAAAATAGCCAGATTCATTACTAACTCCCCATACAACTCATACCACTGCATTTCTTTAAACTCTCTTCAATGGCTTGAACTTCCCCAACTTCTGCCATCTTATCAATTTCATATGCTACACTTTTATTCTTTATAAACCCTCCTTCTGTCCATCTCTATCTTCCTTAGTCTCCATCTATATCCCATCCTGGACCCTCTGTACTTCTAACCAACAATTACTTGATATCTACCACCCAAAAAGGTCAGATGGCAAACTACTCTACAAACACTCCCTTGCCCATGCTTGGAACAAACTTCCCCTTGATTTACGTTCAATCTCCCACACCTCACACTTTAAAAATCAACTAAAAGCTTATTTTCTCAATTCCAGAACCTGCCCTTGCCATGACCCTACCTAGTCTTCCTTCCCTTTATGTACCCTCAAAAGGACCATTCTTAGTACCTCATTACACCTCTATCTCCAGTGTGTCTACTATGCATTTGCATAATTTTATACAAACAAATTTTTTTTATTGTTGACCTATTGAACTATATCAATGTAAAATTGTTACTTAGCTTCTTTTTAATGCAACTTTAACTTCATGCATGTAACCCAACATATGTGAATCTTTTTGCTATAACTGCTATTATATCAATATTGTTTAAAATTGTTTAAATTGTACTTGTTTAAAATGTACTAATGGAGCTTTTCTCCTTGGGTCTCCACTGAAAATGGGCCACAAGCCCAGTTGGACAAACCCGGTTAACAAATGTCAGTAAATATATAAGTCAATTATAAAGCAATTCTGTGCAAAAGAAATTTTGCAAATATTTATGTTGAACACTTGATTAATAATAAATATTTTGTAATGATTTCATACTGGGCCATTTACACCTGTATGGTTTACTAACTGTAGTATCATTAATTTGTTGAAATGTTTGTGTTTTTCAAGGCTCATCTTATATTGTTCAAATGTTTATGTTAACTAATTTGCTGTACAGCATGTTTTTTAATGTTTAAACACTGATTTTGTTGGAAGTTTCCTAAATATATGTTTGATTTTATCAGCCATTTTTATTTTTAATCCTGTGACTGGTTATGTAGGTAGGGGCCCCAGTGCACTGCTTTGCCCGGGGACCAATAAAGCCTTAGACGGCCCTGACCAAAGAGTAAGGTTCTGAACTTGCAATGATTGGTTCCTATCCAAATGCGCAGAAATCTCTTGGACTCCTTTACAGTTTTTATGTGGAGGTAGGAGTACTGGAAGCCTATGGAGCACATCCAGTTGTTTGCCCTGAAACTGGGAAAAACTGTTGATGCCATTATCATTCTGAATTGCACCTTTTTTATGAAAAGAATTAAGCAGCAGAGATCCAGAACTGACCTGAAGTCCTTGTTCTTCTTTGGAGCCAAAAGAATCTTGAATAAATACTTGACCATCTCTGATTTAGTTGGCTCTCACGGACGGTTCTTGAAGAGGGGAGGACACTTCCAATAGAACTGTTAGTAGCTTGCTGGGATAGAACGTTAGGCAATGACGGCTTTTAAAGTGATGTTTTTGGGAAAATGGTATGCTATAGTATAGCCTCTGGATATGATGTCTTGCTCCCAAATAAATAAATAAATAGATGGTAAGCTAAACAACCCTCTGGCTGCCTACAGAGATGGACAATTAAGAAAGTCTTCAGGAATGCTGATTTGGCCTTGCCAAGAAGGGTTCTCTGGACTATTTCATCTGATATTCCCTTAAAGGAACAAAAGCACTTTACAAATGAGATAGATGGATGTTTGTAACCTAATAAATGAGTTAATTCTCTCATACAAATGTCTGCTGCTCAACTTAGTTGGAGACTTGCCCCTAATCACAACAGTTTCCCAAAGATTCTGTCTTGGCACTGAAGGAGAGAAATCCTTTCTAGCCATTTATAGTGAAGGCAGGGATTCCTGTTCCTCTGATCTATGTTTTTAAGACTCCCTATCTCTGTCTCTGTTCCTACCCTTATCATCTTTGTCTTTTCAGCAGCTTCTATGGAAAAGAGACCATTAATAATTAATTCACCAATAGAGATCATGGACCTTTACAAAACGAACAATCTACATTACGGAACTCTGGACCTAAAACAAATAACACACACACACACATATACCATATGCATCTTGTGGTAACAAACACACACACACATGTATCATATGCATCCTGTGGTGCGATCATAAGCCCACATCAAGGGCATTTTGTAAAAGTTTTATCCATAATCTCAGAACAGTATAGCAATGAAAAATATAAGCAATAAACAACCTTTTGACAAGGTAAGACCACTTCTGCAACTACAGTAAATAACTGAACTTGAAAACCAAGTAACTGTGTAACTGCAAATAAGTTAGGCAGTCTCTGCTAAAGCTGCCCCTGTCTGTGAAGGAGTCATAAGGCTGATGCTGGTCTTTCAAACCACAGGGATATGGAACACTTCTGATTCCTGTTGATCAATCTTTGATGGCTCTCAAATCTGACTTCCAAGGCAGATAGCATCTTCCCATCTTGGTCACACCTCATCTCTTTAATTAGTCCAAACAGCAAAGATCCATCAAAGGGAGCATCGGTAAAGGATGCTTTGAAAGTGTCTGTGATATCACACAGAAAGAGCCAGGAAAGTTGTCAGTGTTATGCTAGTATTCCACATCCTGGCTGCTCCATTGCCTCTATTGTGACAGACACATGGAAAGGTAGGGGATATTCAGCATGGTGTTCAATGTCATCTTAAGTTTCTTGGAAGAACCTGAGTCTTGGGTCGACCCATATAACTTGGTTAGCTTTTCATGTGGGTCACGTAGTTTAACCACATCACACAGAAGGTGCCAGAGGTGTACACATACTTTCCCATCTTGCTGATTACCCTGGATTCCTCATTAAGGGGCCAGACAGATGATGACTTATCCATGAGCTCCATCCTAGTGGTTGCCTCAAAAATCACTAAATCCACAAGAGGTTCTTTGGATCACAACTGCCTATCCTTATCAGGGAATAAAACGTTGTCAGGTCTGTGTGGAATACCTTCTGCTGTATTTGGTTTCTGCTGTGCGGTCTTGGTGACCAAATCTATAAGATCGTCTGCAGAAGGGATAACCCAAGAGGGGGAAAGAGCAGAGATATAAACCTCAAAGAGCACCACCTTGTCCTGATAGTTTGGATCAGATGGCCAGGATCCCCTCTAAATCATCAATTCTAGGTCTAATGTGATTTCTTCAAGGCAGGATTAGGGGGAACTCTCTCTCGCTTTCATCCAAGTCAGTGTCTGTAGTAATGGACTCCGATGGGAGTGTATGTGCTTCATTTTGCATGTCCTCTTCTAGGAATCTCTGGTTGGGAGTGAACTGAGTGTGCAGAACAGTCAGATCACACATGCTGGGAGTCTCAGAAGGGTACAGCTCTGTTCTGTCCCTGCAAGCCTTGATTAATGGAATGAAGAGCTGATTGACAGGGATCCTGGGGTGGAACAGTTACCAAAAAAGTTCCTGTCAATATCTGTGAGGGGGGGGTAAGAGGTTGTCATCCTCTCCATAACCACAAAGGCGAATTCAGAGTACATCTGTATTGAGGGATCACTCCTCTGCACCAACTCCTTATTTGCCGAAGCCGAGGTGGGTGGAGTTGAGGAAGGCAGTCTTGACAAAGAAGATCAAGACAGCCTAGGGGTGGAGATCAGAACTGACATCTTGAGTGCCACCAACTCCGACACTAGGAACAGCTCCAAATGAGTTGTATCCATAGATGGCGCCATACATCTCAAATGTCCAGATTTTCATAGACTGTCCATATTTTTGCCCAATATTTTTCTTCTGTTTCTCATAAAATTGTGGTTTTCTAATAAATGACTGGCAAATCATTAAGGACTGAAGACAGAAAATAATGGCAGACATTTGAGTTTCAGACTTCATATCCTATAGAACATTTATGCTAATGGAAAACCTGTTATTCTATTAACATTCTATGTTTGTAAGAGCAATATTTAAAAAGTGGCCCTATTTTGTGGTCCTTTGACCCCCCCATTATTTGTGGTTTTGTCCAGATATTTTGTTCTAAGAGGTTGAGAGGTATGGCTGAGGAGTTAACATTGAGCATTCATGTCGGACACTTACTCAGTACTGATGGAACTGGAGTAGAGTGCATTGAAAGAGAACTGTTGACACAAAAGCTTGGATAACTGATGGTGCTGATATGACAGGAATCAGGAGGGTAGCGGCTCCAAAACCACTGGTGCAGAAACTGGCACCAGGAAAAGGAGCTAGAAGAGGTGGGGGGCAACCCAATCCTCACTGGTGTCTGAGGGGATGGAATGATACCCATTTCTATCTGAATCTTCAAGAAGACCCGCATCATAGGCTCCCAATCAACATCTGATGTTCTCTTAAAGGAACAAAAGCACTTTACAAATGAGATAGATGGATGTTTGTAACCTAATAAATGAGCTAATTCTCTCATACAAATGTCTGCTGCTCACCATAGCTGGAGACCTGCCCCTAATCACAACCGTTTCCCAAAGATTCTGTCTTGGCACTGAAGGCAGGGATAGCCATTTATAGTGAAGGCAGGGATCCCTGTTCCTCTGATCTATGTTTTTAAGACCCCCTATCTCTGTGTCTGTCCCTACCCTTATCATCTTTGTCTTTTCAGCTGCTTTTATGGAAAAGAGACCATTAATAATTAATTCACCAATAGAGATCATGGACCAAACCCTTTACAAAATGAACAATCTACATTACGGAACTCTGGACCTAAAGTAAACAACACACACCCCCCCACACACACACACACCATATGCATCTTGTGGTAACAAACACACATACATGTATCATATGCATCCTGTGGTGCGATCTTATGCCCATATCAAGGGCACTTTGTAAAAGTTTTATCCATAATCTCAGAACAGTATAGCAATGAAAAGAATAAGCAATAAACAACCTTTTGACAAGGTAAGACCTATTCTGCAACTACAGTACATGCAACTGAACTTGAAAACCAAATAATTGTGTAACTGCAAATAACTTAGGCAGTCTCCTGAATTCCAAGGCACTTAAAATGGGACTATCCAAAAACTATTATTAAATTCTTAAAGATGAAATAAACAAGAAAATGAATTAAAAGATTACCCTTTATGGCAGAAAATATTGCATTGATGCTCAATCAGTTGCTGGCTATATGACTGAGCTCCAGCTGTGATGGTAACAAAAGTAGATTTTAATTGGAAGGTGTTCATTGGATAATAGAAAAGCTAAAAAGTTAATGACTGCAATGGACTGGAAGAGTGGCTCAGTATCAAAAGCAAGACCAGATGAATTGATGAAATAGTCTCCTCAGCTGTGAGTTTTAGTCATGCAGAACATTGTTAGTGGCGAGAGGCTGAGTGGATTTAACAGGTGCACCTCCAAATCAGAAAAAAAGCATAGCATGCAATCCTCAACAGTGGTCTCCCCACCTTGAATTATCAGTTATGCAGGGCACTGACAGTGGTGAAGCTATGATCAACAGCGGCACTGCTGGATCACAAAAATTATGGAGTGCAGACCTCAACAGTGGCTTCCCTAGCTGAGACCATCAGTCGTGCAGGACACTGATAGTGCGCAGGTAGTCGGTTTTAACAGGTGTACTGCCTGATCACAAACAGCATGCACTGCCTTGTGATGACCCTCCACTGCTCCAGTACTCAAGAAGCCTTAATCCTCACCACTGGCAACAGTGGGAAATGTTCACTGGGAAGATAACAGGTACACACACAGTATTTCCAGATGTAGTTCTCTACATTAACTGGAATTCCCCTTAAGAGCACACAGAGACCACAGTCAGTCCGGGACTGGTTTCTCCCTCTTCCTCCAGATCTCCACTAAGATTCCCCACTAGCACAGCTATAGAGTTGAGATCTCAGCTGAGTGACTAAGCCAAGACCTCCAGCACACTCTCTGTCCAACCAGAGCTTTGTGTTCCTGCCCAAGTAGCTGACACACACACTCTTTGAGGTTTGATTTACACACACACAAACACACACACACACACACACCTGGGAAAGGCTGGCACAGGTTTACTAGCTATGCTCCCTTCTGCCCAGATTATAAGGTAGTCATCATGCCACCAGTCATCATGCCACCAGTCATTCATCAGCTACTTTAGGGTCCTTAACAAAGGATGACCATAATTACTGTGTAATATTAATATTAATTCAAATGGTAGTTTGACCAAGAGCAAGGCTGTTAAGAGTGGTCTGCACAATGTTACCAAATAAATGTGCAAGTACTCTCAAAACTTAAATATCTCTACACAGATCAGCCACAATGAAATGTTTAAATATATTTAATAATAAATATTAAAAGAACAACACAATACTAAATATATATTCACAGTGACATCAGAGTTCAAAACCACAGGAAATATTTAAAATAACATTGCAGTACAGGCTCAAACAAATAAAGAAAAATATCTAAACTAAGCTTCACTATACTCCTGACTGAATCTAAAAGAATTATATTATAACCTAAGAACTTACAGATGTGGTGAATGGGTCTTGTTTTCAGTTCCAAGACAGAGTGCTCTGTCTCACTAAGAGACTTCTCAAATTAATATCTAAAATATTAGTGCTGGGATAGCTTGCAGAATGACATCACTTCTGGTCATCTGACTTCTAGTTTTCATGCAAACTCCCACTACTGAAGCTGGCAGTATTTAGCATCTACCTGTAAAAATACCCAGACAAGGGTTTTTGCTCAGATCTTTGGCAGATGCTGGAAATCATAAAAGATTCGCATTACTTTGTGCTTCAAAAGTAGCAATTAGTTCACTCCAAGGACACTATGGAAAGCTTCATAGTACAGACATTGTGTCTCTAGCTGCATTGAAAACTTGAGCGATAGCCTTTTTACTGCGTAGCCTACAAAGTAATTTAATTTCAGATATTTTTCTAAAGTTTGCTGGACTGAGGTTAACCCTCCAGTTTCCTCTGTTAAGCATATACATTTAAACAGTTACAATAGTGCAGGTATATTTCTGTTGTCTGCCAGTACGGCACACTGTGGATACATCTTAAACACAGCACTTTACAAATACCTTTTCAACACAAATATCTGTACAGAGCAGTTTGATGTACACGTGACATACAGTTCTAATACATTTGTAACACCAGCATCTTGTATAGATTAGTTTGATAATCACAAATGACAAATAATTATTTACAAAATTCCAGTTAGCTGCGCTGTGTGTTCCTAAAAAGTGTAATATGTAATGAATGTATAAGCTTAAAATGTGTAGATTACACTAACTTAAGTAAAAGCACCACCAATTCTGCTTTTCACAGGATATCTAAAAACAGTGACTTACAGCACTATTACTATAACTAAATGGAGGAAAAACCTTTACTTTATGATATGTAGTCAGTTTTATATTTTAAGGACCCAACTTCATTTATGGAATGAGAAGAAAGAGATAAAACTGCATCTATATAAGAATCCCCATGATAACCATTTTGAGGAACAAGAAATTAAACTATAATAAACCAAATATTAAAATAGGTTTACTATCAATATTGCGAAAGGCAAAACAATTTCCGTTCGCAATGCCGAAGTAAACCATCAAAAATGGAACCACGACCACATTACAATGTCGAATCAGATGATCGAAGCAGCAGATTCAACATTGTCTTCGAAAACTTCATGTGATATCCATATAGGAGCTCATATACATGAAACTCCTATACAACATATCATGTTGCCCCCCACACCTCCTGCTAACTATATATTCCAACTCTGAGATTGCACTACAGTGGGGATATGGATGAATTTCCAAACCCCACTGTACCGCGATCTCCCTACAGTTTGTTGAACACTTAAAGCTGAATGCAGTATTGCATTCGCATAAGTGTGTTCGACGTTGCACTTCATTCTACATTTTGTGAATGACAATCTGACGTTCAGTATAAAAACAGCCATCCGATTGTCGTTCGCAAAAATGATAGTAAACCATTAAAATATTCTTATGCATTAGAATTGGACAGAATGCTAATGTAACATGAAGAGTATATTTTTCAATTTTAATGCAGTATTATTTCATGTGCATCTGGCAGTAAATAGGCATACTGAAAATATGAAAAAAAAACAAAAACAGTCAAAACCTAAATCTAAGCCTTTTAATAAATGGTAAGCCAACATTAAATGCCTTCATCCAAAGAAGGACTTATTCAGACTAATGAAAATAAATATAGTTGACCAATATATAGAAATCAAAAGTCAATTATCAATGACATAATTAAAATAACAAGTAGCAATAAAATATACAGTATAACATGCTGATAATGTCTTAGCCTTTTTCTTTTTAAAACTACTCTAAATGTTTTAGGTTATTAAGGAAGAATACATTCATTTAGTCTTACTCGCCATTGTTACAGTGATATTCTTTCCAACCAAGTAAATCTTCTCTATGATATGGTAACAATAATATGAACTTGATATCTGATGCATTTCTGACTTTGTAAATGATAAATTGAAGGAGTTAAAGTGCTTGATTAATGTCAAGAACTTATAGTGGGACAATTTACTTTTTTGCATAAATTATTAAAGCAGATAAATTACCTACAGGATTGAGAATTCTGTGGTTTCTTACTCCAGACAGCTATCCTGGCAGAGTTACTAAAATCCTGGAAAAGGTTAAACAATCACACATCCTTGGAGTAGGAGAAATTTTTAGCATACTACAATACACTGAGGTTGAATTAGCTAACTTAAGGGATCACATCAATGTGCTTGTGACCATGAAATTAAAAACTGCAGACCGACAAGTTTAACATCCGTTTTAGGAAAATGTTATAAAAGCTGTATTATTGAGCTTCTGCTAAAAACAAGTACAGATATAGCAATGCTAAATATGGATCAGCATGAAATCAGATAACTATGGCAAAAGGCAGAAGGATCTGTACCTAGTATTATCTATCTGTATTTGAGTAAGGCTTTCAGCTCTGTCCCTCATACTGTAGTTTATACCTGCATGATTAAAGCAAAGGCAAACAGTTAGCTAACTAGATGGATTATGTCATGTCTGAATGGAACGTTACAATGTGTAACTATACAATGAATATGGTCAGTCTGGTTACTTATCAGTAAGAATAGAAGTGCCATAGGGTTCAGTCTTTGGGTCTGTATTATTTAATATCATCTTTTCATAAATTCCCATGAACAAATACTGCTGGATGAATAAAAATGCCAATGACTGTAAAATTGTTTTTACTGCCCTGAATGCATCTGAAATTGACAATTTGAACACTTGCATGATGGAGATGGAAGAACGGGCTAATGAAATCAGCAAGCACTAATAAACCTTAGCACTAGACCCCCCATATACTGTAGAGGACAAGGCTCTCTATTCGACCTTACAAGCCAATCAGTAAAACAGCTTACTGTACCTATCCAGGCATGTCAAAAGGGCAGTTTCAGGTGTACTCTCTGGTCCAACTGGTGAATCTGAGCATTTTGAGGCAATGTTACAACTGCCTCATGTACACAGACAATCCTCTCCTCCTACCACCAAACACTAATACATGCGAGAGATGCAATTATACAGCCAAACTGAAGGCTAAGCTCTCTCAACCCAAGACTGGACCAGACAGTCAAGAGGAGAAGGGAATTACTTATATCACACCACCAGTCTCACATAGACCTATGAAACCAGCACCAGCAAAAAACACACATAAATGCACAAAAACATACTCAGAGGCTCTAAATAAAAATCTGCAAAAGCAACAAAGACCTCCAAAGCAGACCTCCAAGCAACCTCCACCCCCAACACAAACCATGAAACACATACTTCACAAAACCAGTGTGCCATGCAATCACAGCCCTTAAGGCAAAATAACATACTCAACACACTAGTAATAGGTGACTCTATAGTCAGGCACACTGATGTCTCACTCACTAGGCTGAACAAGGAGAAGGTTACTGTTAGCTGCCTGTCAGGTGCCAGGATCCGCCACATAACACAAGCACTCAGGTCACTCCAGAACAAGTACAAATACGACTCTGTCATTGTCCATGTTGGTGTGAATGACCTGAGCTGTACCTCCCTGGATACATGAAAACAGACATGGAGGAGCTCTCTGATCATGTAGCCTAGGCTGGTATGACCCTGACCAAGAGTAGCATCCTGCCCTCACCAAGAATTATATCACAGTATAAAGAAGAAATGATCAATTTCAACAATTGGCTAAGCTTCTGGTGTCATTCAAAGGGTATCCAGTGTCTGTCAGTCTGGGATGACATGCTCGACAAGCCACGCTGCTTCGCTAGAGACGTCTTGCACCTGTCACCCTTAGGCTTCCGAATACTGGCCAAGGCTCTTGCCACCCCCATAGTGCCTTTTTTAGGCAAGGCTCAAAAGACAAACCCACCACTGTAAATAGCACAAGTAACAAAAAACTGAGGGTAATGCTACTCAATGCCAGAAGTCTAAACCTCAAAATGCATGCACTCGAGGCACTCCTCAGTATGGAGAAAATTGATATATGTGCAGTAACAGAAACCTGGTTTAAGGCTCCAGAGAGCACCCCAGCACTACCAGGCTACAACTCATACCATACATTTCGGCCACAAAACCCAGACCGAAATACAAAAGGTGGGGGTATATCCATATTCATGAAGGACACTAAGGATAATCACAAGGCTTTCTTTAGTTATGTTAGGAACCTGGGTGGTAATTCCCAGATATGCTCAGAATTAGTCCAAAATGACAAAAAATACACCGAACCCACAGACAATGCCAACATCCTAGCTGACAGGTTCAGCGCAAACTTCTCCCCCCCCCTCCCCACCAAAAGGGCAAATATCTATTCCAGCAGAGTGCTGCCCCCCCTGACATCTCGGATGCTCAGGTAAGAGCCGCCCTCTCAAAAGCAAAAAACACAGCATCAATGGGACCAGACGGTGTCCCGGGCTGCGTCCTACATGAACTCCAAGAAGAGCTAAACCCAAACATAAAACTACTGTTCAATCTCAGCCTTACTACAGGATATGTACCCAAAGAGTGGCGTCCAGCAACTGTGGTCCCTCTCCACAAAGGTGGTGCCTCAACGGATCCTGGAAACTATCGCCCCATAAGCTTGACTAGCTTGGTCTGCAAAGCTTTGGAAAGGATAATCATGGACCTCATAAATAAAGATATTGGGGACCTACAGACACTGGATCCTACCCAGTTCGGCTTTGTTAAGGGCAGATCCTGCCTCTTAAACCTGGTTGATTTCTTTGAAACAGTCACCAAGGCCATTGACGAGGGAAGGTGGTCCACACAGCCTACCTGGACCTCGCAAAAGCCTTCGATACAATACCCCACTCGGGCATTATAGATAAGCTCACCAGCTTAAATATAAACCCCTATGTCACTAGATGGGTTGCAAACTGGCTCAAGGACAGAACCCACATGGTTAGAATTGCTGGAGCCATGTCAGACTCCAAACCAGTTACAAGTGGCGTCCCACAAGGCTCAGTCCTGGGACCTCTCTTGTTCAGTATATATTTCTCGGAGGTACAGGCCAACACGGAAGGACTGTGGCTGACCAAGTTCGCAGATGACTGCAAACTGGGCGCCATAATAGACTCTCCAGCTGACACAAGCGTCCTCCAAAAGGGCCTCATAGAAACAGACAACTGGTGCCAGAGCCATGGCCTCAAGCTAAACACCAAAAAGTGTATAGTCATCCCCTTTGGCAAAAACAAAGTGCCCACAAATTACCACATAGGTGGTAATCCATTAAGTACAGAAGAAGTAATTAGGGACCTGGGGACCCAAGTTGATAGCAATCTTTCATTTGACAACCACGTGGCCAAAGTGGTTAGAAAAACATTTTATATAGCCCACCTAATCATGAAGGGATTCACATCTAGATCAGGGAGGTCATCGTGCCTCTTTACTCATCCCTCATCAGGCCCATAATGGAGTACAATAGCCCTTTTGGGATGTACCTTACCAGACACCTGCAGCAACTGGAAAGACCCCAAAAGTACCTCACCAAGAGGATCAAAGGGCTCAAATAGATGCCATATGCTGCCGGTTAAAGAAACTCCAGCTCTACTCAGTGGCATACCACCTGTTCAGAGGCGATCTGTGCCTGGCGTATAAAGCCATGTCCAACCTGGAATTAATGGACATGCTGCACCTCAGAAAATCCAAATCCTATCGAGCTACACGCCGAGACTTGAACCTCAGCACTGAAATAAATAGGACATGCTGGAGGGACAGATTCATAACCCAGATGCTCCCTTCACTCTGGAATAAAATCCCAGTCCAGGTTAGGCAGAGTCCCTCATTGACTCTCTTCAAGAGGAATCTTGATGAGTGGATGGGAGATCATAGGTTTACCCCGGGTATGACTTCTGTGTCACTGTTAGACAGAGGCACAGTATACTAACCTCAAAAAAAGGGCATAGCAAAATTAATTTAAAATGGGTGGCGAAAGCCAAACACATTCTGGCTAGGCTTATAAATGCCCTAGGGCAGATAGCCTAGTATGAACCTATGAACCTATACCCACACCTCCAAGTTAGTGGCATAGCACGTTGCTTCAGAGATCATCCACGTGCAACTAACAATGGGCAGAACTGTAATTCAAATTGTAGCTTGCTAGAGATCACCCACCATGTCCCAGGACCCCCATTACGCATTTCTGGAAACACTGGGAAACATAAAGGTCCTACCAAACACCCTGATATTGGGTGATTTCAATTACCCAAACATTAACTGGGAGAACTACTCAAGTACTAACTCCCTTGCCCAAAATTTCCGAGAATTTATAAACTTAAATGCCCTGGATCAACTGATCAATACCCCCACCAGAGGTGACAACATATTGGACCTGGTCATCACCAACATGGGCGACCGGTGTTCCACAGCGGAGGTCACCCCCTCACTGGTTAGATCTGACCATAAACTTATTACTCTAGATATCCACATTCTGCCCCCACCCCCAGTCAAAGAAACCACTGTGAAAAACTTTTCAAAAGCAAACTTCACGTTACTTAAGACCGAGGTGGAAAGTTTCAAATCCCCCACGCCAAAGGATAATGTTGCCCAAGCTGCAAAATCCTTTACTAATGCACTCTACGGGCAACTACAAGAATGCATGGATCGTGCTATCCCAAGCAAAACCAAGACTCAGTCCTCCAAGAAAAGTGAACCAGTTTGCTGTTCCCGTGCCATAAACAAGCTATACAATAGGAGGAAACTAGTACAGAAAAGAGTAAAATCCCAAGAGGGGAAGACATCCCTGATCAGAATCGGCAAGAAACTACGATCCCTTATAAAATCATCCAAGGCTAGCTTCGAAAGAAAAATTGACAAGGACTCCAAAGATAACCACAAGGCATTCTTTAGCTATGTCAAGAATCTAAGTGGCAATTCCCAGATCTGCTCAGAGTTAGTGCAGAATGGCACAAATACACTGAACCAGCTGATATCCTGGCAGACAGGTTCAGTGCAAACTTCACCCTCCTTTCACCCCCAAAAGAGCCCATAATCATACCAGAAGAATGTAGTGCCCCTGAAATCACAGACACTCAGGTTATAACAGCCCTCTCCAAAGCCAAAAACACAGCATCAATGGGACCGGATGGTGTCCCCAGCTGCGTCCTACATGAGCTCAAAGATGAACTAACCCCTCACCTAAGCACACTGTTCAAACTCAGCCTCTTCACAGGCTACATGCCCATAAGAGTGGCACACAGCAATGGTTATTCCACTCCACAAATGTGGAGCCACAACAGACCCCGGGAACTATCACCCTATAAGCCTGACTAGCTTGGTCTGCAAGGCTATGGAGTGCATCACCATGGATCTCATTAACAGAGACATTGGGAACCTCCAAATACTGGACCCTTCCCAGTTCAGCTTTGTTAAGAGTAGATCATGCCTCCAAAACTCAGTGGACTTCTTTGAGACAGTTACCAAGGCTATAGATGAGGGAAAGGTGGTCCACACAGCCTACCTAGACCTCACAAAGGCCTTTTGACACCATTCCCCATTCTGGTATTATAGACAAGCTCACCAGCCTGAACATAAACACCTACATCACGAGATGGGTTGCCAACTGGCTCATGGACAGAACCCACATGGTAAGAGTTGCGGGAGATAGGTCTGATTCTAAATCGGTTACAAGTGGCATTCCCCAGGGCTCAGTCCTAGGACCCCTCCTGTTTGACATATACTTCTGAGAGGTACAGGCAAGCACATGACAAGCATTATGGCTGACCAAGTTCGCAGACGACTGCAAACTAGGGGCTATAACTGACTCTCTGGCTGACACAGACATCCTCCAAAAGGGTCTCACTGAGACAGATACCTGGTGTCAAAACTATGGCCTCAAGTTAAATGCCAAAAAGTGCATAGTCATCCCCTTTGGAAAAAAACAAGTACCCACAAATTACCACATAGGTGGTAGTCCCCTAAATACGGAAGATGAAATAAGGGATCTGGGGACCCAAGTAGATAGTAATTTCTCCTTTGATAATCACATTGCCAAAGTGGTTAGAAAATCCTTCTATGTGGCCTACCTAATCACAAAAGGATTTGCATCCAGATCAAAAGAGGTCATTGTGCCCCTCTACGTATCACTCATCAGACCCATCATACAGTACAATGCCCCATTTGGGATGTACTTTACAAGACACCTGCAACAGCTGGAAAGACCACAGAAGTACCTCACCAAGAGGATCACTGGTCTCAAACAGATGCCCTATACAGCTCGACTGAAGAAAAGTACAGTTTTGTACCTACCATAAATGTAGATGTTCGAGGATCCACATTGCTGCAGTCCTTACTATTGGGTAGTCCGCTGTCCAGTCGGCCCGAATACCAGAGTATATGGCTGACGTCGGTCAGGCGTTAGACTGACGCCAGTGCGTCAGGGTACTAATGCGCATGACCGACGTCATATCCTCAGTCTTTTCTTGCCCCAGATGTCAGAAGACCCTAAAAGACAAGGCCCAAAATACCTGCACCAAAATATGTACATTATATACAAAAATATATACAAAAATATCAGCAGATAACCTCACCTACACAACCACCCCCAAACACAGAGGGAAGGAGGGAGGATTGGACTGCAGCAATGTGGATCCTCGAACATCTACATTTATGGTAGGTACAAAACTGTACTATGTTCTTCGTTCCACATTGCTGCAGTCCTTACTATTGGGTAGAATCCCAAAGCAGAGGTAAGGGAGGCTGGCAAATCATAAAGAAGCAGGAGCTGACAACATGCCTTGCAAAATAGCTGTGGCAAAACCAGCCCTAGACTTAGAGTAGAGAGGAAGGTGATAATGCTTAGAGAAAGTATGCACTGAACTCCAAGTAGCTGCCTCCAAAATATCCTTTGTTGCCACCCCCCTTAGAAATGCTGTTGAAGTGGCAGTAGCCCTAGTGGAATGAGGCCTAATCCCAGCTGGAATCTCCTTGCCATGATGGGAATAACAAAATGCAATGCAAAACCCAATCCACCTAGAAATAGTCTGTTTTGACACAGGCTTGCCCTGTGAACTCAAAGCAAAAGAAACAAACAACTGCTGAGACTGCCTAAAATCCTTAGTCCTGCTTAAATAATAACGAACTGTGTACATCTAAAGTGTGCAAAATCTTTCCCCTTTATTTTGGGGTCTGCATAAAAGTAGGCAAATGAATAGTTTGGTTTAAAGCCACACTAGAAACCACCTTAGGCATAAAGGAAGGATTAGTGCGTGATACCCTATCCTTATGGAAAATCAAAAGGGCTCTACTGCCATAAGGGCCTGCAACTCAGACACCCTTCTTGCAGAAGTAATAGCCAACAGAAAAGCAGTCTTCCATGACAAGTATTTCAATTCAGCAGTGCTCAAAGGTTGTAGAGTAAGTTTTTCCAACACAAAATTGAGATCCCAAGCAGGAGTAGGAGCTCTCAGTGGGGGTCTTATATTCTTTGCCCTCTAAGAAACTGCTTGAACAAAGGATGAAAACAATGGTGGGGCACAATCCTAGTGAGCTGAAATTGCTGCAGCATGGATCTTAATGGAAGAGAAGGACAAACCTTTGTCCAATAACTCAGTAAGATATTGAAGAGCCACACTCAAATTAGGCTCAGAAATCTCCAAATTCCTTGCTGCACTCCAAAATAAAAATCTCTTCCATTTTTCTGCACACTTTCCTTGTACTAGGTCTTCTAGCTTCCATAATCACATTTAAAACTTGTTGAGGAAGTTGAGACCGGCTGTCTTTCAAAACAGAATATGCCATGCTGTTAGATGAAGAGAGCTGCTTGACATTGAGCAGGTGGCCTTCTCTCTGAGACAACAGGTGCGGAATCAAGGGTAAAGGCCATGGAGGCTTCTTTACTAGACTCCTCAGTAATGGGTACCAGTGCTGCGAGGCCAATCTGGAGCTATTAAAATCATCCTTGGCTTGTCTTGTCTGACTTTTAGAAGCACCTTTGGAAGAAGAGGCAGAGGTGGAAACGCATACATGAAGATTTTTCCAACTGAAAGAAAGAGCATCCACTTTCCAAGCTGTGTGATGTAACCTCTTTGTGCAAAACTTTGGCAGCTGGTGGTTTAGTGGAGAAGCGAACAGATCTATGTCTGGAGTTCCCCAGGACACTGTCAACCTTTGAAATACATGAAGATCCAGTTTCCACTCGTGGGGATCCATGATTTGTCTGCTTAACACATCTGCTAAGGAGTTCTGTGCTCGGCAGAAACCTTGCCTGAAGAGTTAGTTGCAAGCTGAGCGCAGTCTCCCATAAAATCATTGCTTGCCTGCACAATGGGTAAGAATGTGTTCCCCCTTGTTTGTTGATGTACCACATGACAGTTGTGTTGTCTGTTAGAATCAACACCTGCCCTGGAAGAAGTAACTCCTTGAAAGCCATTAATGCAAACTGGACTGCTAACATCTCCTTCATGTTGATATGTAGATGCTGTAGTCTGGCAGGCCACTTGTCTTGTATCCACTTTCCATTTAGATGAGCTCCCCAAGCAATGTCCGAGGCATCTGTCGTTAAAATCTGACTCGCCTCTGGCCGGGTCACAGAGAGTCCCTTGTTTAGGTGACATTCCTGGCCCACCACAAAAATTCTTTTTGAAGGCAAGGTATTATTCGAATGACAGTGTCCAAATCCTGGCAGTGCTGTGTCCATACATTTTTGAGATACCATTGTAGCTTCCTCATATGCAGTTTGGCATTGGGAAGCACCAGAATACAAGATGCCATGAACCCTAATGCTTGAAGGACTGTCCTTGCAGTCAGCACGGACTGATGAGATAGTTGATGGAAGTAAAGTGATAGACTCTTTTGTTTGTCCGGGGTTAAAAAGGCCATCTGGGCTGCTGTATTCAGTCTCACACCCAGAAAGCACATGTCTTGAGAGGGTACTAGACTGGACTTTATTTCGTTCACAGAATACCCTAGGCATCTTAGCACTGCTATAACATATTCCAGATGCTGTAGAAGGTCTTCCTTGTCTTGAGCCAGAATCAGGCAGTCGTCCAAGTAAGGATAGATTTGAATTCCTTGTAGCCTGAAGTAAGCTATCACTGGAGCCAGAACCTTTGTGAGATAAGCCAAAGGGCAATGCAGAGAACTGATAATGAGAATTTCCAGCTCAAACCGCAGATACTTCCTGCAACTTAGCCTTATAGGCACATGAAGGTAAGCTTCCTTGAGATCTAAAGTTACCATCCAGTGATCTTTGCCCAGCAGAGGTAAAAGCTGTTGTAACGTCAACATCTTGAACTTGGGAATGTCCAGATAAGTGTTGAGGAGAGATAAATCCAAAATTGGTCTCCGTGTTCCCCTTCTTTGGTACTAGGAACAGGCGAATAAAATCCTAGGCCCTTTCTGATACAGGGACTGGCTGAATGGCCCCATCTGGAGTAACTGAGAAATTTGCTTGTGAGCCTCTTTTCTTTGTGGAGGAGGAACGTCTGGCATGCCTTTGAAAGGGGCAATGTATGGAAATAAAACCTGTAACCGTGGTGAAAGATATCCAACACCTATCTGTCTTGAGTAATTAAATCCCAATTGTCTTTGAAATGTGACAGTCTTCCTCCCAAAGGAGCTGCCAGGCGAGAATCTACCGGCAGCTGAAAAGGCAGGTCATTGGGTCTGTTTACGAAGGACTGACCCCTGCCCTCACCAGAAGTCTGAGCAGGTGAACTCCCTGTTCTAGGCCTAAAAGAACCTTTGAGCTCTGCCCCCCACGTCTAGACCTACCCCTAGACTGGGAATCATAAGCAGGATATGTCCACCCCTTAGCAGGCCAATTTCTACTAAACTTCGTGGCTGCACCTGCAAAAATCTTTAACAGTTTGCATAGACTTAGCTTTGTCCTCCATTTTCTTTAAAACTGCTTCCACAGGCGCCAAACAACACATCAGACTGTAAAGGAGCATCCAAATCCTTGTCTTAACATGCTCAGCTAAATTCTGATCCCTCAACCAGGCATGCCTGGAAGAACAGAACTAGTGGCAGCCACCCTCGAGGAGGCCTGTACAGCATCAAACCACATTGCAAAGAATGCTTACCCACTTGTTCAGACACATGAACTAAATCCAACAACTCTTTACACTCAATACCTTCCGCCAAAGCATCCACCTTAGATTTCAATTGTGAAAGGAGATAATTTTGATATTTTAACATGTGAAACTGACAATTCAACGCTCTCATGGCTAGAGTGGAAGAAGTATACACTTTCTTTCCCCACCTATCCAAAGCCCTTGCCTCTTTATCAGTGGGAACAGGATTTTTAACCACAGAGGCCTTAACACCTTTAGGCCCCTGAGAAACAGTTTCTGGGTCCGCCCTAGGACTCTTAAACAAATACTTATGAGCTTCGGGCACCCTATAGTATCTATCAGGTTTAACAGGAGCAGGAGGCAAAGAGTCAGGGTTCAGGGAAGCCTCTGCAAAAACATCTTCCACCACATTCAACACAGGAGGTATAGCTAAGGGCCCATGTTGGGGTAAAAATAAGAATTCCCTA
Organism: Protopterus annectens; assembly: GCF_019279795.1. Lineage (NCBI taxonomy): Eukaryota > Metazoa > Chordata > Ceratodontiformes > Protopteridae > Protopterus > Protopterus annectens. Next base: position 1,115,733,134 of record NC_056735.1, on the reverse strand, counting down.
AGCCTTTTCCCGGAAGCAGAATAATCTTGGCCTTCCCATTTAAAGTGTTCTCTCATGGAATGCAGAGTTTCTGAAAATGAGAAATCCTCAGGAGGAGAAGCTGTAGGTGTGGAATCATCCACATCAGAATCAGAATAAGGTGGAAATTCCTGCAAGTCTTCCGCAGAAGACTCTGAAGCCTCTGAATACTGTTCCAAACACTCAAACTCAGGGTCCACCCTAGGCCTCTTATCAGGAGGGGGCATAGAGCCTCTAATCATAGTAATTAAATCTTCTGCCATTTTAAGCATATGTTTCTTAGGCACAGAACCTGAAGTGCTAGGAGAAGCCCCCCAGCTGAACCTCTCAAAGAAGTTTGGAAACAGAAGGAGAAGCTCTAACTACCTTGGGAAGAGAGGAAGAACAGTTACCTGAGAAGCCCCTCAGCCTGGCCTACTTCCTGAGAAGGCACATCCTGTAACAGTAAAGTCTCAGCCTGAGACTCCAAAGAAACTCCTGGCAAAACCTCCGGCTCCACTGGTAAAGCTGGGACTGCCGGTTCATCCACCCTAGGCCGCTGTTTTGTCCAGGCGCCGGAGTATCCGGCGGCATTTTATAATTGCAACGCTTCCCAAACACTAACCTGGCACAGTCTAACCGCCTCTTAATAGTGCGTTTGTTAAACCTAGCACAAGAGCGCATCCAACAACGTCAGGCCCTAAACAAGGTATACACAAGGTATGGTAATCCCTATGAGGTATCTGTTTCCCACATGAAATACAGTTATTCACTTTTTCTGACATCGGTTAAATACTGAAGCAAGAAAACCAAAATGTTCAAGCAGTACTTAGCCAACTCTGATTCGGTCTGAAACTCCGACTTGAAATATTTCAGAACGCCAACCTGCACAAAACTGCTTCTGCATCGGACCATGCGGCAAAAAGAGACATATATGGGGTCGGTCATGCGCGTTACCCTGACGTGACGCCAGGTCGATCTGCGCCTGACCACGCCAGCCATACTCTGGTATTCGTATTCCACTGGACAGCGGACTACCCAATAGTAAGGACTGCAGCAATGTGGAACGAAGAACATCTCCAGCTGTACTCAGTTGCATACCGCCTACTCAGAGGTGATCTCTGCCTGACATACAAGACCATGTCCAACCCAGAATTAATAGACATGCTCCACCTAAAGAAAACCATCCCCTCGAGCCACATGCTCTAGGAATCTAAACCTCACCACAACAATAAATAGGACGTGCTGGAGGGATAGATTCCTGTCCCAGAGACTCCCCATGCTCTGGAACAAGATTCCAATCTTCATTAGGCAGAGCTCCTCACTAACACTCTTCAAGAGAAACCTTGACGAGTGGATGGGAATCAGTGGCTTTGCTGTACAGAGGCACAGAGAACTAATCTAAGGGGTGGCAAAAGCCAACACATTCCAGCTAGGCTTATAAATGCCTATGGGCAGATAGCCTAGTACCTACCTATGAACCTAGGTAAAGCATTATAAAGCTTTGGGAATAACAGTAGCAGACAATTTATCTTTTAGTTAAATGTTCAACAAGTGCCAAAGCAATGAACCAGATGGGCTATATGATGAAAAATCTTTCAACACAGGATGAGGCAAGTTTAGAATTGATTTATATAAAGCTTTTATATTAGATCAGTTGTGGAATATAGTAATCCATTTCCATGTATGTTGGTGAATAATTAGATATTCTTGAAATAATCCATAAGAAATATATGAAAAAAAGATAATAATAATCAAACATTTAAATCACAGAAATAAATGCAAACAGCTGAATTGGTACAATATAAACTACAGCTATATAGATGGAAAATTACTACTTGCATTTAAAACTTTTTATGAAACAATATTACAGATGTTACTTCTCATGGACGTCTACATAAGTAATAAAACACAAAGGCACAATGATCTAAGATTCCATACTAAACTATCCAAAACAAAGTTCTATCATTTTTCTATAAACCAAAGAATGGCAATATTATGAAATAAAGTATCAGAGGATGTGAGAAGACCAAAAATGTAAAAATTAAAAACTAGACACTTGGATGGAAGAAAAGGTGTTTGACACATATATATGGGAATCAGGGTTTCTTGATGGCTTTTAGACAAGAACACTGCCTTATATTTATGAACAATTTACAAAGATAAACCTTCCTCTGTAAACTCTGAAGCTAAATTCTCTTCTTTGAAAGAAAAATTGAAAAATGAAAATGACCTTTTGCCAAAGAGTTAGCTAAAAAACTTTGAAAGGTGCTATCATGACTGTTTCACATAATATTTATTATAAACCTGGAATACTATTGCTAAGAATGGGACAGATATATAGTATAGTGTTATGATCTGTTGCAGAAGTAAGCTTTCCGTCATCCAATGGCTGTTAAGAAGAGCTTTTTTTTTGGGGGGGGGGTCACCAATCCTGGCAATTTCTGTGGTTAATAGCAAAATTAAAACAAACCTCTTTCATTCTAAAACAAGTTACTGTTTGAGAAGAAGCTAAATCAAAACAGGAGGTTTATCAAATTCTTTCAGATTCTGAAGTAAGAACATGGACAGATGTAGTGACATAGGTACAAACAAAACCTCAATGGCAGATTCAGCAGAAGAATAGAAGAGGTTTCAGATGGAACAAATGATAGTTCAAGGTAATGGTTATTTTCAAGTTTTTCTGAGTTAATTTATCTAAATGCCCTTTACATGATGGAGGTTTTATTACCAAGTAAAGGACTGCCTTTTGTGTTCCCTAGTGAAAAATGTATTTTATGTATGTAGCTGCTTCGTTGCTGTGAAGAATTTGCTGGACTGGACTTAAAGTCTTCTTAAGACACAAAGTCTTGCTGGCTGTTTACTGCTGAAATCAAAGTCACAGAGCTTTGCATGACTCCATCTGTAGTCTGTTTAAAGCACCAAGCCTTTCAAATTGCACACTGATAAAGAAATATATTTTGCAGCTATAAGCACAATTACAGATAACTTATTTTATAATAAACCACACGTACTCTTTCTGTCAGATTGTAGCATATATTTACAAAGTTTTTCTTCATTACAGATATGAATGATGACTTCTACAAAATACATCTCTCTGTCCCTCTCTCACATAATTGAATTACTTACAGTTGTTATATAGAGTGCTAGTCACGCATATAGATTTTATTATTTCCTCTTGGTATCTTTTCTGGCCTTCTATGAAAAGTCACATAATGTCTGTTTTTAGACTTTTCTATTGTTCTGTCAGCGGTCCTGCTGATGTGAAAATGCACAAATACATGCAATCAGAATAACAGAAGTATGAAAGGAAACGTCTGTTCTGTTCCTACTGAAAAAACATCAAACATGCAAACATGAGAAAAGCATGTGAATACTTGCTTTCCAATATTGCTTTGTTAGGCTTTTTTCTGATGCTGTGAAGAGAAGCCGGTTATACATATAGTATGAATGCACATTTTACATTGCTAAACTCTATACATATAGTCAAGCAAACTTTTTATTCTATGCTTTATCTTTCAGCATATTTACAACAGAATTGCAGCCTTATATTCATAATCTCTAACACCTAGTATGACTGATGCAGCTGACATTATATCATACCTTAAACCTTTTGTTAGCAAGATGAATTTAAAATGTTTAATTTCAGAATAAAGGACTGCTACTAAGGAGTTATGATGGGGGAGTCAGGTTTTAGGGAGTATTGATTTAGCACATGTGTACAGCCAAAGAGAGAAGAAAGATGTTGTTTAAGGAACTTTTTAAAGAGAACATTATTACTGGTGGTTGTAATTGCAGATGGAAGGGAGTTCCAGAGTTTAGAAACAGTAAAAGAGTAGAGCATTTGTCCAGGTGGAAGGTTTGGCTTTATAACTTTGAGCTGTAGTTTCATTTCAGATCTGGGAGCTCTGTTAGGATGGTACAGAGTCAGTACTGATGAAAGAGAAGGGCAGTCTGAAGGTCTGTATACAAGTATATGTGCAGTAGTTAATGGTAAATATGTAGATATCATGGGAGTTCGAGGCAGCTAAGTTTTGTAGTGATGAGCAGTGGTGGCCTGAGAATTTGGCATTTGTTACGAATTTAGCAAATGTGTTGTAGCATGTCGAGTTTGGACTTAAGAGAGGACGAGATATTGGTAAGGAAAGGAGCGACATATAACAGAGATGATAGTAGGAAGGATGTGGAAAGTGACACTTTTGATTTATGGCTAAGGAAATATTTGTGCCTATAGAACATGCTTAATTTTTTGTGTGTTATTTGATGTTGCTATGAATGTGGAGGTCAAATATAAGGTTTTCATCTATTATAACACCTAACAGTTTAGTACTTGGAACAACTTCAATAATGGTGTTGTTTTTGACTTGGATAGTAAAGTCATTCTTGCTGAAGAGGGTAGATGTTTTTAGGGGTGAATATTAGGAGTATAGATTTATTGGGGTTTAGAGAGAGGTGATTGTTGGATATCCAAGTTTCAGTGGATGTGAAGGCATTTTGGGTAAGTATTTGAAGTTTGGATATGGACTTGGCAGTGCAGATGATAGTAGAATCATCTGCATATTGGATGATGGTGCTTTGAGTAAGAGAGGTATGACAGTTGTTGATGAATATGCTAAATAACAAGGGGCCCAGTATGGATCCTTGGGGAATGCCTGCAGTTGTGTTAAGAAAAGGAAAGAAAGAATGTTGCCATTTGGTGGATTGTTGCCTATTGGAGAGACAGCTAGAAAACCAGGTTAGTGTGGAGGGTGAAATGCCCAAGTTCGAAAGTTTAGTGAGAAGAAGTGAATGGGGTAAAGTATTAAAGGCTTTAGAGAGATCAAGAAAGAGTGCAGACAATGTTGCCAGTGTCCTGGGCCTGATTTACTGTGCCCATGAAGGAAATAAGAGCAGTGGTAGTACTGTGTCCAGGCCTGAAACCGTGTGAGTGGGAGAGAGGGCTTGGATCTGAACTAGGTGTTTAGAAGCTGAGTATGGATAAATTTTTCTAAAAATTTGGAGATGCGAGACAGAATAGCAATGGATCAGAAGTTGGAGATACCAAATTTGTGGTACCTGGGACTCCTAAATTGTTCTATTAAGAAGTATGCAAATGGGATAGGAAATGACACTAGCAGATATCTGTAGGAATTCAGCAGGTAGGTTGTCAGATGCATTAGTTCAAGGTTTGAGCTTATGCCGGAATTTTTTTATTGTGGAGTTTGATATGAGTGAGAGGGAGAAGCTAGGTTGAGAGGTGTTTGAAGAGTGTGGTAATGTTGGTTTTGTTGGGATGAGGTAGTTTATGAGAATGTGGTAGTGAGTGATGCAGTCTCCTTGGGAGTATTATCTGGGTTGGGATAGGGATTGTTTTTTGAGCCTAGGTAAAGTAGGGAATTGATTGCACTCAAAAATTTCTTTGGATTTTGATGTGTTGGTTTTGAAGAGTTTGGTAGTTGTAGATCACAGTGTGTGATGTACCTTTAGGAAGCATTCCAGTCAGTGGGCACGTGCATATAAGTACTGAGCAAGTGCAAGCAAGAGTGGCATTTAGAATGAGCAGCCAGAGTGAAAGCATGTATGTGTGTAGCAGTCAATCAGTTTTTTTAAGTTTAATGTTCCTGTCATCCATCCAGATGTGTTTTTATGCAATAAACTACTTAAATGAACACCCATACACAAGATGAGTGACATGGTGTCAGAATGGGATCCAAACTAAAACTTCTTCCAAACCATGAGGCGCACAATTACAATTGGAAGAATATACAGAAGTGGATCATCAGAAGCTTAAACAACTCGCAAACAGGTCAGAAATGAATTCCAGGTACTAAAACTTGCTTAAATGATATTTTACTCAACAAATATAAAACAAAGCATTCAAAACACTCAAAATGAATTTTTAATTAAACAAAATGTATGAAACTGTGACATATTGATAAAAAATATTCAAAATGATCACAAAAACTTTTGAAACAATATCCAAATTCCCATCAAATGTATATAAAAAAGAGAAAACAAACGTATTTTTTGATCTGTACTACTTTTTCACATTAGCTACAGCTATCTGAAGTATCCAATTTGTGTAAAGTGTTGGCAAGTGTGTGCAGTATTACAGTACAATTATTTTACAAAGTACAGTCATTTCAAACAAATGTTTTGCATTTGAATATTATTACGAGTACCTGGTGTGTGTACATGTTCATATATAATTACACGGGCCAAGTTTGCACTGTGTTTCAAAGTAATTTGTTGGCATGGCAGTAGGTCTCCTTGTGTTTAATAACAATATTGCACAAAACTGGAAAGTGTTTGAGCAAGAGTACGGTATTTTCATACAGGCTGATTTTTCTGACAAAGCTGCACATAAAAAGGCATTTATTCTGCTTAACTTAGCTGGGTCAGAAGCCATTGAAAGACACCATTCATTTGTGTATGCACCTGCTGTGTTTGCAGGGGTGGGGAAGACCACCATATTGTGGTATCGACTGAAACCCGGGAAGACCGAGTGCTTAAATCATACATTTAGAGAACTGTGTAACCCCCAAACAAATATTACAATGAAAATGCACTTATTTTATACAACAGATCAAAAGACTGGTGAAACCTTTGAGCATATATAACCAACTTGAGGAATAAGGCAAAAATGTGCACATTTGGTGATTTGAGAGATGAGTTGATAAAAGACAGCTTTGAGTGTGATGTTAATAATGATGCAGTGAGAGAGATTTTGCTTTGAGACAGTGACTCAACTTTGAATAAGGCCATTGAGATTTGTCAGATATATGAGCTTACAGAAAAGCACACAGATATGTTTACAAATGAGAAAAGTATGCAAGCTGCTTCTTCCAGTGTTAACACAGACAGTATGCAAGTACAAGGTTAAACGATATAGGCCTAAGGTTGGGGCCACTCCAGCAAAACCCAGAGCAGCTTCAGTAAAACCAAGGGCATGCTCAGCAAAGCAGTGGGGTGACTCAGCAAAACCTGTGGCAAACCTCATAGTCAACTGTCGTAATTATGTAGGTAGCCATGGGCCCAAACATGAAAAGTGCTTAGCTTTTGGTCAGCAGTGCAACACATGTAAAAAGGTGGAATCATTTCAAAAGGTTTTGTAAATCTAAAGGGGCAAATTCTTTTATTAAAAAAGAGCATTCAAAGAGACAGGTTAATCAATTAGAAAGCTGCATCCCTACTTTTTATGTTGGTGTGTCTGTGCTTGGTGAAACAGCTAATGCAGTAGATTTGTGGGCAAATAACTAAATATTTTCTACTGTTTGGATTAATGGGAGATCCGTAGAACTCAAGGTTGATACTGGTTCAAAGTACAGTGTTATGTCAGCAGAAACATTTGCTAGAATAAAAGCTGGAGAGCAACTTAATCTCGCAAAGCGGGTAATGCTTGTTGCTTATGGTGGTGAAAAAATTCAAACTGAAGGCTCCGTAGTGCTTTCACATTACTCTGCTGGGAACAACTATGACTTGCAATTTTACATAGTCAAGAGACATGTGCAGTCATTATTAGGCCTCAGAGACTGTTTGAAAATGGAACTGCTTTCATTTAATAAAGAAGTTCACCATGTAAGCTTGAATGATAACAGCTCAAGACTATTTTTTCTGACTATGCTGATCTTTTTGAAGACAAACTAGGCAAAATCCCAGTTGGGTGCTCCATAAAGTTTGACCACAAGATCAGCCCAGTCATCAGACCAGCACAGAAAGTTCCAGTAGCTATGCAGAACAGAGTCAAAGTTGAGCTAGACAGAATGGTGCAGCAATGAGTAATCTGTCCAGTAGAAGAACCAAATGAATGGGTATCTTCCATGCTGGTAGCTCATAAGAAAAGCTCAGATGATATTAGAATATGTAGTGGTCCAAGAGATTTGAACAAAGCACTAAAACAACCTCATCATCCAATGCGTACAGTCAAGTAAGTTGCTGCCTTCATGCCAAATGCCACTGTTTTTTCTATCTTAGATGCAAAAAGTTCATTTTGGCAAATTTTGCTTGACCAAAAATCTTCATTGCTAACCACTTTCAGTACACCATTTGGTAGGTACAGATTTTTGAGAATGCCATTTGGGATAAATTTTGTCAGTGAAGTATTTCAATGTGCGATTGAACACATTTTTTCTGGCTATCCATGTGCTATTATAGTAGATGATATTCTTGTAGGAGGCAATGGTGAAGTCGAACATGAAACCTCAGGAAAGTTCTGGAATGCACTTGAAGTGAATCTTAACCTGAATCCTCAGAAATGTAAATTCAGGCTATAAGACGTTACTTATGTAGGTCATTTGTTTACCAGTTCAGGCATACAACCAGATCCTTCTAAGCAAACTGCAGTTCTTGAAATACAAGCTCCAGACAATGTCCAAACCCTACAATGTTTTCTTGGCATGGTCAACTATTTAGGTAAGTTCCTTCCACATTTGAGTCAACTTTCATCACCACTAAGATAGCTGACATGCAAGAATGTATCCTAGTCCTGGTCAGAACAACACCAAAGAGCATTTGATATCCTAAAACAGAAAATTGCCAGTCCACCTACTTTAAGATACTACGATGTCCACAAACCAGTAACTCTTTTCTTTCATGCTTCTAAGTTTGGTCTTGGTGCAGTCATTCTTCAAGACGGTAGGACCAGTAGCCTATGCAGTGAGAACTCTAACCCAAACCGAGTTGTAGTATGCTCAAATAGAGAAAGAGCTCTTGGCAACTGTGTTTGCATTTTTGAAGTTCTGTAATTATATTTATGGCTGACCTATTCATATCGAGACTGACCACCAACCTTTAGTTATTATTTTGAGAAAGCCAGTGCACACAGCTCCTGTGAGATTGCAAAGCATAATGCTCAAATTGCAAAAGTACAATTTCAATCTTCTTTACACAAAAAGCAAACTTCTTTATCTTGCTGATACTTTATCCTGATCATCCAGGAAAAACACTGAACAGCATGAGAATGAGAAACCTGATTTTGAAGTCATGGAAGAGAAAAATATTTCTTCCACACGTCAAGTCTTGATGAGTTCACACAGCTTCAGATCCAATTCTCCAGAAGCTCAACCACTTTAGCAGTCAAGGATGGCTGTGAAAGCAATCTTGTTTAATAGTAGACGTGCAGCAGTATTTTCCTTACATAGACGAGATGGTATTGTCATGAAAAGTCCGAAAGTGATTGTTCCAAAATCCTTGCAATAGAAGTATTTTAAAATCTTGCATTGTGGCCACCCAGGAACCGATTCTACCAAATGAGGGGTGAGAGGACTAGTATTTTGGTCTTCTTTGTCAAAAGATATTGAGAAGGTACTTTCATCTTGTTCTGTTTGTAACAGTACTAAACTGCATCAACCAAAAGAACCAATTCACTTAAGCCAGATTCCTGAACTACCTTGGTCGACAGTATCTTCAGATATTTTCGAATGGAATGGTTAACATTACTTGGTATTAGTAGACTCTTATTCAAATTGGTTTGACATTGACCTGCTTCCTAACCTAATGTCTAATACTGTCATTACTAAGTTCAAGAGACATTTTTCTGTCTATGGTAGTCCACACAGAGTCATTTATGACAATGGTGCACAGTTTACAAGTCAGCAGTTCAAAGGATTTGCTGAAATGTAGGGCTTTGTTCACGTTACTAGTAGTCCTGAATATCCACATTCAAATAGCTTGGCTGAATGTGCAGTTCAAAGTGCAAAACAGCTGTAAGAGAAATTGAAATGAGACAATAACAATGTTTTTTCTAAACTTGCTCAATCTCAGAAACATTCCTCATGATGATTTACTTGGTTTGCCTGCCCAGAAGTTAATGTCAAAACAAACCAAAACCACACTACCAATCAGTAAGAATTTGTTGGTTCCATATGATAAAAACAACAAAGCAATAAAAGCTCAACTTCTAAAAAAAAAAGCATTTGTCCTGAAAGTCCTACTATGACAAAACCAGCCAACCTCTGAATCCATTAAAAAGGAGAGATAGTAAGGATGCAGACAGCAAAAGGATTTGATCGAATTGGACTTGTGAAACATTTGTGTGAAGAACTGAGATCGTACATTGTTGAATCTCAACGGATGGAATTTAGGCAGAACTAGAAACATTTATTACCGGTGTCCAAGCCAGTGCTACACCATCTTGCCAGTAATGGAGACTAATTCTTAGAGTGATTTGTCCAATGTTCCTTTTCCAGAAAACATTTCATCATCTGTTCCTGTTCCTGAAAATATCCTTGAAAATCCAGAAGTAGAACATTCCCAAGTGACTGTCCTTGTTGCTAAACCCAGTTCTAACTATTACATTATGAGGTCAGGTCATATCTCAAGACCTATTCCTAGATACACGGCAACCTGGACATGATTGTACTGTTTGCTATTGTCTGTATAATTTGCATGCCTATTTGATTGTGATTGTCAATGTGAGACAGATTAGTCAAAGAGGGAGGATGTAGACCAGAGTGTGTGATGTACCTTTAAGAAGCATTCCAGTCAGTGGGCACATGCATATAAGTACTGAGCACGTGCAAGCAAGAGTGCCATTTTGAGTAAGCAGCCAGAGTGAAAGAGTGTATGTGTGTAGCAGTCAGTCACATAGTTAGTTCATTTAAGTTTAATGTTCCAGTCATCCATCCTGATGTGTTTTGTGTGTAATAAATGGGTCTATATTACGTAATCGAATGATCACAACAGCGAACGCTGTAAAGAGTGAAAATGCAGCACATCAAAGTGCTTTTTTTGGGATCGCAGTACAGTGAAGAATGGAATATTTGCCTTTTCCTCACTGGAGTGCGATCGCGATGTTGGTATATATATATATATATATATATATATATATATATATATATATATATATATATATACATATTTATTTAGTGGGGGGCACAGCCTCCCACAATAATGGTTTTGATGTGCTGCATTTTCACTCTTTAGAGCATTCGCTATTGTGATCATTCGATCACGTAATATAGATCCTAATAAACTACTTAAACGACCACCCAAGCTTCCCACAATAATGGTTTCAATGTGCTGCATTTTCGCTCTTTAGAGCATTCGCTATTGTGATAATTCAATCATGTAATATAGACCCTAATAAACTACTTAAACACCCAAGCCTCATTGTCTTATTTGAATACACAAGAAGAGCGACAGTACTATTCTTTTTTGTTTCTAATGACTAGGCATTTAGTTTGGTTGCATAGCTGTTTGTATAGAATGAGGTCATCGGGATTTTTATTTCTTTTTTGCCATGATTTCCATGCCTTGTCCCTGGTGGTAATAATTTGCTTTGTAGGTTTGGTAAGTCAGATGGCATGGTTACTTTTAACTCTCTTTTGACGGAGTGGGGCTAAGCTATTTAAGATTATAAAGAGAGTTGAACTGAAGAATTCTACAGCTTCATCGATGGGGAGAGTTGTTTAGAGCTTCCCAGTAAATACTTTGTAGGATTGCATTGAAGGTGGCAGGGCAAAAGTAGAATAAGTCTCTTGTTTACTTATACTAATGGTTACTTACAGGTGAGGTGATTTTGTATATGATATAGGCAGGTGAGTGGTCACTGATACTGTTTGGTAAGGTGCCTGAGGAGGAGATTTTATTAGGGTCAGAAACCAAGATCTAGTCCAGGACTGAGCCTTTCTTGTTATTATTGTTGGAAGACATATTACTATGTCTTGATGAACCACCACCCAGACCAACAGATGCAAGTGGTGGTTTGAAGCTTGAAATCATGGTTATCTTTATGAAATAGAATTTTAACAAGAAACATCTTTATTAAATTATCACATATGACATTGGTAATCATACCTTTATATAAATGAAAACAAACCATACTGACATAATTGTAGTTGTAAACATTATACATCACAAACCATATTGACATAATTTTATTTGCAAACATTATACTCCCTCCAGTCATTGCCAGTCAAACATTACATAGCTCATTCAAATCCTGCCTTCTTTTAAACCTCATTACTCCTCTGCATGTATTGTTCCCACAATTCCCATTTTTTCTATGTAATTTGCTCCTACCTTTTTTAAAGATCCCAATGCCAGTTGTTTTATCTCTTGTTACTATATTCACTACTTCTAGTAAAATTGGCTTAGACTTTGATTTTCATTTTCTAGTAATTGATTTTTTGGCAGCCACCATAATTAGACTCAGCAAGGTCATATTATGTCTAGGAAATTCTGATTCTGTGTCATAGCTTAAAAAAATAATTTCCTTAGTTACTCCAATTTGCCCACCCAGTATCTCTGACAGAGCAGGCTGCAGGGAATCTTTAAAGTCTGCCAACTCACTACAGAAACTATGGTCCCAAATGCCTCTTTCTTCCCCATCACACCTCTAACATTTTTGGTCTACTTGAGAAAAAACTCTTTGGAGTTTACTTGGGGTATAAAAATACCTAAGTAATCACTTCCAAGCAAAGATCCTAAATATTCTAGGCTTGTTTTGCATATTTGAGGCACATACATATATCCCCCCATTGTTTCATTGTGATCTACTTATCCAGTCTCTCTTCCTAATCCTTTCTACCCTCCTCTGATTGAGTCTGGTTTACTATCAAAAAAAAAAAAAAGTATGAAACATCGAACAGAAACAGTGAATGCCTGCATATTAATTAGGCATAAATGTCTAATCTGTTGAACGAATTCAGTGTAGGTGCAAACATTTATTTTTATTTATTTATTTAACATTTGTTTACTGAGAATGTCTGACTTGGAACGAAGCCAATTTTCAGCGGAGGCCTGGGAAGAAATGCTCCAGATGTATGTCTTTGTGATGTGAGAGGAAATCAGAGTACCAGGAGGAAACCCACATGAATGCAGGGAGAGACATGCAGACTCCACACAGAAGGCACCCCAGCCGAGGAGCGAACTGGAGAACCTCTTGCTTTAAGATGACAGTGCTACCACTGCACCTTCCATAACATAAGTTAAACTCCTAGACTGGCATTCACATTTTAGTAGGTGGGCAAGCCCACCAGCACCCCCACACCCCCTGCAAACTATATATTACAAATTGGAGATGGCACTACAGTAAGGAAAGGGATACATTTCCAAATCTGCACTGTACCGCAATCTCTACTCATAACATCAAGTACATATCAGCGAATGCACAGTTGCATTCACTGACATTTAATCTCATGCTCGTAACATTCGGCAACACGGAAATCAGCCAACTGCTGTTCACCATTTCTGTGTTTGCCGAACCCACCTTCAACATTTTAATAGTAAACCATTGAGTCTTATAGTTATCATGCAAAATTTTTGTATGCTCTACTAATTATTCCTTTTTTAACTGCAGTTTCATTTCTAGATTCTACTAAAAACTCTACCAAGCTAGTCTTTCAATTAGGATCCCCCTATTTCTTTGTCTTTACCTATACTCTTATATCTCTTATATCAATCCTTGATGGGGAAGGCAATCAGTAGCCTGCAGAACAAATAAATTATTGGCCTCTTCCCATTCTATTACCTTTCCTTTTATAATTATTTGCTCACAATACCTTGGTTATTTTGCCAGTTTTCTCCAACAAATTTCATCCCAGTTTTGCCAGATTAATTGCAGTCTTCTGTTTTGGCAGACTCTCCTATCCCCATTCCTGTGTTAGCTTAGTTCTTAGAATACATTCTGCTGCTTTATAAATGTAGTATTCTACATGGTTATTGTTATTCTCTTCAAGGATCTGCATCCAAAATCCTGTCTCTCCTTGTTTTTTGAGCTTATCCCCATTTCATCATCATCCCTTTCCACTTTGAATTATAGGTTTCTGCTTGTGCTATGTATAGGAACCCTAACTATGTAGCTCTGAAATACCCCTTCAAATTGGGTAATCCCAAGTCACCTTGTTCAATTAGAAGAATCAGCTTATTCCACTTGACTCTTGCCATTACAGAAAATAAAAGTTATGTCCTTACCATAACGTTCCATGTGGAGTGTTCATCTCGCCTTTGTTCTTACACATGGGTTCGGAGCCGATCCTCGGCTCCGTGTCGGCCGCTTGCAAGCTCTGCATCGAGAAGAAGCTCGAGACAACCTAATACCCACAATCCCCCTCTGCCTTTACCTCAGATCTAGTTTGCAAGCAAACCAGCAGTCAGAGAGAGAACACATTCATGCCAAAACTCACATAGACACAAAAATACTTCTATCTATATATATATATATATATATATATATATATATATATATACATGTATATCATATATACAACAACTGCAATGCAGAAGCAGAATAACCCAGACCAGGCACCAAAATGAACGTTCTTCCTGAGGGTGGGAGGGTGGGAATGTAAGAACAAAGGCGAGATGAACACTCCACATGGAACGTTATGGTAAGGACATAACTTCTATATGTGAGAGTGTTCGATCTCGCCGTTTGTTCTTACACATGGGTAGCGTCCTAGCTCCATGTTCCTGAGGAACTCACGGGAGGACGTTCTTGAGCACAGTGGAACCAAAGGTTGCCCTGTCCCTAGAAACCTTGTCTACCTTGTAATGAGAAATAAATGTATGTGGTTTAGACCAAGTAGCAGCCGCACAAATAGCGTCTAATGGTAGGCGAGCTGCATGAGCCAGGGATGTAGACACTGATCTTGTAGAATGTCCTTTGGGTTTGACAGACAAAGCTTGATTTGAAGAATCATAAACATGGATAATACAATCAGTTAACCATTTAGAAAGAGTTCTTTTAGTAACCGCTACACCTTTCCTGCTATCAGCAAAGGCTACAAAAGTTGATCAGATTTTCTGTGATCTTTTGTTCTATCCAAGTAAAATCTAAGTTGTCTGTGGACATCCAACTTATGTAACATATACTCCATTTTATTGGAGTGATTCTTGAAAAAGGTGGGTAATTCAATGGACTGATTAATATTATTAATAGAGCAAACTTTGGGAAGAAAGGATGAATTAGTGCGAAGAGATACTCTGTCAGAGTGAAAGATTAAATAAGGGTGTTTAACGGAGAGAGCCTGAAGCTCAGATACTCGCCTAGCGGATGTAATGGCTACCAAGAAGAGGGTCTTCCACGACAAATACTTCAATGGACAAGAGGAGGCTGGTTCAAATGGGGGTAACATCAATTTAGATAATAAGAGGTTTAGACTCCAAGGGGAAGTAGGAGATCTAACTGGTGGTCTAATATGAAAAGACCCTTTTAAAAAGGCCTTACAAAGCCTGTGGGCCATAACAGGAGCCCCACATTCTTCCACATGAAAGTTGGAGATGGCAGCCAATTGCACTCTTAAAGTGGCAGGAGAAGCACCTTGGTGGAACAATTTTGTTAAAAACTCCAAGATTTTGTTTAAAGGCGCTACGACAGGGTCCAATTGCTGTGTATTTGCCCAGAACACAAAGCGCTTCCATTTACTAGTGTAGGTCTTAGTAGTGGAAGCTTTATGAGAAGCCACTAGTATATTCTGAACTGCAGGTGAAAGAAGATCAGACCTGGCTAAGTAGGGAATCGGAGCAGCCAAGCTGCTAGATGGAGGGACAAGAGCGAGGGGTGGGGAGCCCCCGACGAGTGAGTCAGTAGATCTGGCTCTGGGTCCAGGATCCAGGGTCCCAGAATGCGGTGTGTCAGAAGAAAGGGGAACCAAATTTGACGAGGCCAGAATGGGGCAATGAGGATGATCATCCTTTGCAGGTTGTTGGCTTTCTGCAGAAACTTGGCAATCAGGGGAAAAGGAGGAAAAGCATACAGGAGGCCCGGGGGCCAATCGTGAACTAGTGCATCCCTGGGGACTTCCCCTGGAGGGGGTAATAGGGCAAAATAGCTCCTGCATTTGGCGTTCATTGGAGACGCAAACAGATCGCAGGAAGGCTGGCACCACTTGCGAAAGATCTTCTTCGCAACTGACTGTTTTAGGGACCACTCGTGCGGCAACAGAATTGCTCTGCTCAGCCTGTCGGCTATGACGTTGGATGACCCCGGGATGTGCGTTGCTATCAGAAAGCGACCCATGGATTCCGCCCATTGCCAAATTCTCATGGCCTCTCTGCATAGCTGATAGGACTTGGTTCCCCCCTGCTTGTTTATGTACCAGACTACAGACATGTTGTCCGTCTGAACTGCAATAGTCCCTAGAGGAAGAAGGGGAGCAAAGTGCTGCAACGCTAGAAACACTGCCCTCAACTCCAGAACATTGATGTGCAGATTGTACTCTAAATTGGTCCATTCACCTTGGACTGTCTGTCCCTGAAAGATGCCCCCCCACCCTATCAGGGAAGCGTCCGTGGTCACCGTAGCTGTCGGCGTGGGTAGCACAAATGGTCTTCCTCTGGAAAGGTTGCAAGTCTGAAGCCACCAGACTAGGTGCGACTTGCATGTGTTTGTGATCAGGATTTCGTGTGTCAGAGGTAGATGTTGGAAAGACCATTGTGCAAACAGTAGCCATTGTAGAACTCTCATGTGCAGTCTTCCCAATGGTATCGCAATGAGAGTAGCTGCCATGAGACCCAAAACCTTTAGTACCAGTTTTGCTGGGGATTTTCTGGATGACAGAAGAAGAGATATGTGTGTTTGAAGTGAAGCTATCCTTTCTGGAGGAAGACTTAGAATTAACTGATGCGTATCTAATTCCGCTCCTATGAATAAGATACGCTGTGATGGCTGTAGTAAGGATTTTTCGAAATTTACGGAAATTCCGAGGTGAACACAAAGTTGTAGGGTGTAATCTCTGGCCTGTATCAGTTGACGCCGGGTGGTGGCAGAAAGGAGCCAGTCGTCCAGATACGGAAACACCTGAAATCCTAGGCATCTCAGATGAGACGCTACCACTGCCATGCATTTGGTGAAAACCCTGGGGGCTGAGGTCAGACCAAAGGGCAGGGCTCGAAACTGATAGTGACTGGCTCCCAGCCGGAAGCGCAAATGATCTCTGGACGCCCTGGCCATTTTGATGTGGTAGTATGCGTCCTTCAGATCTATTGAGCACATCCAGTCGTCCTTCTGTAAGAATGGAAGGATCGATTGAAGCGTGACCATTCGGAACTTTTCTTTCTTGACGAAGGTGTTGAGGTTGCTTAGGTCCAGAATCGGCCTCCAGTCCCCTGTCTTCTTTGGAACTAAAAAGAACCTTGAGTAAGTTCCAAATCCTATTTGGTCCGCTGGGACTGGTTGGATGACTCTTTTTTCTAGCAGCTTTGAAATTTCTATAGCTGCTGGATCTCGCAGATGGGGCGGCACATCTGGGAGTCTTGTCTTTGGAATGGGGGTGGATAGGAATGGTATTCTGTAACCTCTGGTAACAACGCTTTTTACCCAGTTGTCTGTAGTAATGTTTTGCCAGGCCTGAGGGTATAAAGCTAAGCGACCCCCGACTGCCTCCAGAGCAGGACAGTCGGGCCTCCTCTCAGGAGTGCTGGAAAGGTTTTCCAGGGGGGGTATCCCTGTCACCTTGGTTTTGCAGACCCCCTCTGCCGCCAGGGCGGCGTCTTCCACCTCTGCCCCCTCCTCTGCCTCTAGAGGGGGCATCACCCTGCGTGCCTGGGAAAGACTCTTGGGGTTTTCGAAACCACATTTTCCCACCACGTTGCCCTTTGGGGTACGGTCTGGATGGGGTGGAAAAACGGACTCCGACAGCAGACAGAGTCTTTCCCTCCTGTTCACACCAGGTAAGGGTCTCCTTTACTTTTGGGCCAAAGAGAGTGGCACCATCAAATGGGGCGTTAGTAAAGGAAGACTTGAAGGCTTCCGCAAATGAACATAAGCGCATCCAGGATTGTCTTCGAAGAGCAATCGCTGAAGCTTCTGCCCTACTCAATCCTTCGGCTGCGTATGAGATCAGCCTCATGGATGAGTTAACAATGGATGTAAGGGTATTGAGATGTGCTGTAACTTTCTCTGAAACAGCAGCATCTGTAGTACCCTGGAGGGTATCTCCCAACTCTTTGATTAGATCCCTCTGTAGACGTGTAAAGTGGGTCAAATAGTTCAGGGATTGCATAGAAAAAGCCGCTGAACTAAAAATGCGCTTCCCGTACCTGTCCATAGTCCTAGAATCTTTGTTAGGCGGATGGACAGATGAGGAAGATTCAGACATCTCCTTTTTCGTGGCCGCTGCCACCACCATAGCGTCCACTGGAACTCCTTTTGTCAAATAAGCCTTGTCTTGGGGTGCAGTAATGTACTTATTAGGCTTCCTAGGGACTGGCTCCACCGTGTCAGGAGCCTCCCACGCCCTTCGAGCAATCAGCTCCATTAATTCATCGAAGGGCGGAGTGACCCAGGAGGAGGAAGGGCGAGCACAAAATGCCTTCAGCAAGACTTGACTCATCCTCAGAAGGGGGAAGGGACTGCCAGTCACCTCTCTGCTTTAGGATCTCCAAGATGTCAGAGAAGGAGACATCTTCTGAAGGTGACTTTGGGGACCTTTCTGACTCATCCAAGTCAGTATTGGATGTCAAAGATTCTTGTGGAGAATCTAAGTGTCTCCTCTTACACAATCTTTTCCTAGGGACTTCTTCGGGGGGGGGGGGGCATCCGAAGAAGCCTCCGAGGAAGAGGGGGCACCCTCCAGGGGTGGCTGAGACACCGGTGCTCGACGCTTGGATGTGACCGTTGGTGCAGAGGAGGATAATGGTCCTTTATGGGGAGGAGAGGCTGCTTCTACTGATGTGGTTGTCTGGGTAGACAACACCTTCCTCATGAGATCGAAGGCCCCCGGGTCCCGAGTCGAGGTATCTCCCGGTTCCGAAGAAATGGGAAGAATCCCCGAAACAGGCACCGAAGGCATCGACCCCGAGGACGGAACCGAGTCGATCCGAGCCGAGGCCCCGAGAGGGAGAGTCGGAACCGAAACATCGGTTCGACTCTCGGTCCCTGAACCAAGGATGGATCTTCGGCTCCGAGACTCCGGTACCGGATCCGACGGAGTCGAGGTGAATGGAGCCGACTGAGAAAAGGACAGTTCTGGCACCGAGGGCTCCACAATCAGTAGATCAGCCTCTTCCGGCTCCAAAGACTGGAAAGGTCTCGGAGGAGGAACAGATGGAGATAATGGAAGGGCTTCAAGTTTCGACACCAATTGGGTGGAAACCGAGATAAGTTTGGATAAGGCCGTATTCTCCAGTAATTTCTGCACCACGCGGTCAACATCAGTGTCGGAGAGGGGCCTGGAAGAACGGGTCGAAGGAATCGAAGACGGAGCCGACCTCAACAGTGTCGGGGGAGGGAGCTCCATCACCGGTTCCAAGACTCGAGGCTCGGAAACTGACAACAGTTGAACACTCGGCCCCGAAGTCTGTGGAACCGGTGATCCAACTTTAGCTGAAGAGCTCGGAGCCGATGACTTGGGCTCCGACGTCTTTGATTCCTTCGAGGATTTGGATGCCTGGTCTGAAGCATCCAGAGCCTCTTGAAAGGTAGGTTTTAACAAACCCCTATCCATGAGTTTCCTGCGTCTATCTGTCATGACCCTCCCACTGAAAGAATGACAAATAGAGCAGTCTTCTTGCACATGGAGAGGGCCAAGACAGTAGACGCAGGAACTATGATTGTCAGTAACTGACATCTTTTGCCCACATTGGCAACGCTTAAAACCCGATTTAGCCTTTTCAGACATCTCACTCTAAATAACTGAAAAGTCAAGTCCAGTAAAGTAGTCAAGTCCGATGAAATTGTCGAATCCAGTAAGGAAGTCAATCCGGTAGTCAAATCCAAGTAAGGGGTGGTAGGCCCCGAGGAGAACTCTAATAAGTTTTAAATAAACTTAACGGAACCGAGAATCCCTCAACCTTACCACACACAATGTCACTAACAAACTTTTTATAATGAAATTACCAAGAAAAATACAAGAATAAAATTCTTAATCTTATCTTAGGTGCTCGAGCTCGACCCACTGATGCGAACGCTGCAGCAGCAAACTAGATCTGAGGTAAAGGCAGAGGGGGATTGTGGGTATTAGGTTGTCTCGAGCTTCTTCTCGATGCAGAGCTTGCAAGCGGCCGACACGGAGCCGAGGATCAGCTCCGAACCCATGTGTAAGAACAAACGGCGAGATCGAACACTCTCACATCATGGTGATTACAGAAAAAAGAAGTTATGTACTCACCATAACGTTCCATCTGAGTAGGTAAACTTCATTTGTCAGTAACCTGTGGGTAACAGATCCATATCGGATCCGAGCCGGCAGCTTTAAACAGCTAAGATCCGAGCTCCAAGCTCCTCCCCCTTACCCATAATCCCCTGCCATCCCTCTCTGACCTCAGATCGAGTTTGCTATAGTAACACAAAGCACTACAAAACAAAGGAACAACTGCACATCCTAACCTGGTGTTATCCGAAAAAGAAGGGCAAGGAATCCTTCTAGGATGCACTATAAGTTAGGGGGATAGAGGGGGGGGGGTTGGTTGCTGACAAATGAAGTTTACCTACTCAGATGGAACGTTATGGTGAGTACATAACTTCTTTATCTGAAGTAGTTAACTTAATTTGTACATCAACCTGTGGGACAGAGTCCCCAGCTACCCAACACTTGGGAGGTCCTCATGGAAGGATATTCCGGAGCACTGCAGAGCCGAAGGATGCTCTCCCTCTAGAAATTATATCCAACTTGTAATGGTTAATGAACGTATGAGATGATGCCCAAGTGGCTGCTGAACAAATGTCATCCAAGAACACTCTGGACCAAAAGGCAGCAGAAGTAGAAATTGATCGAGTAGAATGAGCGTGGACTACTTCAGGTTCAGGTCGGCCAGAACTCTTGTATGCAAGAAGTATACATTGGGAAATCCATCTGGACAATGTAACTTTTGATGCTGGTTTGCCCAAAGAGGGTTTAGCAAAGGATACAAAGAGTTGCTCAGAGTTCCTATGTTCGGCGGTCCTGTGCAAGTAGAACCTCAATTGCCTGTGTACGTCCAGAGAATGTAGTTTGTATTCGCCCCTGTTTTGATAATTTGGAAAGAAAACTGGTAAATTAATAGACTGATTGATATTGGGCTCAGAAGCAACTTTGGGTAAAAAGGAGGGATTGGTCCTGAGGGAAACACTATCTTTATGGAAAACCAAGTATGGAGGTTTGGCGCAAAGGGCTTGAAGCTCCGAAACCCTTCTAGCCAAAGTGATAGCAATGAGAAAGATCGTCTTCCAGGATAAATATTTTAGATCCACCGAAGCTGCAGGCTCAAATGGAGGGGCCGTCAGAGACTGGAGAACAAGGGTTAAATCCCATGGAGGGACTGCATCTTTAACAGGAGGCCTTAAGAGGAAAGTGCCCTTTAAGAAAGTCTTGCATAATTTGGAAGAGGCTAATGGACAGAGATCACTCCCCACATGAAAATGGGAAATCGAGGCTAACTGGACCTTGACCATAGAGGAGCTAGCACCTTGGTCGAATAAGATTGACAAGAATTCTAGCACTGCTGATATCGGAGCTGTAAAGGGATCCAGTTTTTTATGCTCCGCCCAGATCGTAAAGCGTTTCCATTTGCTGTTATAAACCTTTCTCGTAGAAGGTTTATGAGCGGCTACTAAAATAGCCTTAACAGGGGATGAGATACCGGGAATCCTAGCTATTACTGGAAATGGATCAACCAAGCTGTGAGCTTGAGGTTGTGCAGGTTCGGGGTTGTTAACCCTAGTGGGTGAGAGATCAGATCCGGAGTGGGATCTAGAATCCATGGAGGATTCACTAGATGAGACCATAGGCATGGGAACCATGTTTGACGAGGCCAGAATGGGGCTATGAGGATTACTCTGCTCCCCAACCGACGGACTTTCTGCAAGAATTTTAGCATTAGGGGAAGAGGAGGATAAGCATAAAGTAGACTGGATAGCCAAAGATGCACCAGAGCATCACTGGGGGATTTCCCCGGTGGTGGAATTAGAGTGAAGTACTCGCTGCACTTTGCGTTCGAAGGAGACACGAAGAGATCGCAGCAAGGTTGAACCCACTTGAAGATTTGCTTCACTATTCTCTGGTTCAGAGACCACTCGTACGGTGAGAGAATGGTTCGACTCAGTCTGTCTGCCAAAATGTTCAATCGATCCGGAATGTGTGTCGCTAAGAGAAAGCGGTTGGTGGAGATCGCCCATTCCCAAACTCTTATGGCCTCTCGACAAAGTGGGTAGGATCTGGTTCCCCCCTGTTTGTTGATATACCAGACCACTGACATGTTGTCTGTCTGAATTGCAATTGTCCCTAAGGGAAGAAGGGCCTGGAGTGCTTTCAACGCCAAAAGCACTGCTCTCATCTCTAGGACACTGATATGCAACAAGGTCTCTGAATGGGTCCAAGTGCCTTGGACGGTTCTGCCCATACAGTGCCCTCCACCCGAGTCGAGAAGCATCCGTGGTCACCGTGGCTAAAGGTGGGGACATAGAGCAGGGACGCCCTTTCTGGAGGTCCGGGGACTGGATCCACCAGAGTAGGGATTTCCTGCAAACCCTGCTGAGGGGGATGGGTGAACTCAGTGGATGTTGCAGGATGGACCATTGAACCTGCAAGGTCCATTGTAGTACCCTCATGTTCAAGCGCTAAAGGTAGCAGGTTGATTGCTGCCGCCATGGAACCTAGAGCCTTCAGGATCAATTCCGCTGGCGGAGCCGGAGAGTGTAGAAGGGCCAGTACATGGAGCTTCAGAGTTCGAAGCCGGTCCGGAGTTAGGAAGACTTGCAATAGATTTGTGTTTAATCTGGCCCCTATGAAGTCCAAGATCTGAGTTGGTTGAAGGGAAGATTTTTTGATATTGATAGTGATTCCCAGTCGGGAGGCCAAGTGGAGGAAGTAATTTCTGGCTGAACATAGTAGATGCCTGGTGGGGGCAGTCAGGAGCCAGTCGTCCAGGTACGGAAAGATCTGAATTCCCTGGAGTCTCAGGTGGGCCGCTACAACTGCCAAGACTTTGGTGAACACCCTGGGAGCTGTGGTGAGACCAAAGGGAAGGACCCTGAACTGACAGTGGCTGGCTCCCAGCCGTAAGCGGAGAAACCTTCTGGATCGCCTGCCCATCAAAATGTGGTAGTACACATCCTTGAGGTCTATAGAGCACATCCAGTCGTTCTCCTGCAGGAGTGGGAGAATGGATTGAATGGTGACCATCCAGAACTTCTCTTTGGCCACTGACAGGTTTAGAAAGGACAGATTGAGGATTGGTCTTAAGTCCTCCCTCTTTCTTGGCACCAGAAAGAACTTGGAGTAAAAGCCTGATCCAGATTGGTCTCGGGGGACGTGCTGGATTGCTTTTTTTTCTAGCAGCTGGTTTATTTCTGCAGCTGCTGCCTCCCTTTGATTTGGTGGAACATCGGGGAGGCTCCGGGTTCTGGGAGGGAGATTCAGAAAGGGATTTTGTAACCTCTGGATATGATTCGAAGCACCCAGCGATCTGTTGTAATGGACTCTCAAACTGCTAGGTGCCTCAAGAAATGCCCCCCGACTGCCTCCAGAGTGGAAAAGTCGGGTAACCCTTCAGGGCTGCTGCACGGGCAGATCAGACCTGAAATTCTTTGGTCCCCCTCTGCCTCTGGGCCGGCGTCCACCCTGTCCTCCTCTGCCTCTGAAGGATGAGGGGTCTGGAGTGAAATGGGACTGTTGAGACTTCCGGAACCACAGCTTCTTTTGTCCCTTTTGGTTCCTGGAGAAGGACCTCTGGGGAGCCGAGAAGCAGACTCCGATGGCAGACGTCTTCCCGTCTTTCTAGCTCTGGACCAGTGTGTCGCGGACGGTCTTGCCAAATAGTGAAGAACTGTCAAACAGGGCATTTGTGAAGGACACCTTGAAGGGTTACGCAAAATTGCAATGGCGGAGCCAAGCATGTCGTCGTAAGACAATGCCCGCTCCGCTAGCTCTAGCGGCTCCTTCCATAGCATGGGAAAGGAGCCGCATAGAGGTGTTCAAAATGGACTTAAGAGTGGCCGTTCGAGCTGAGAATACTGTCTTATCCTCGGCCGACATGGACTCGGGGGTCACCCGGCATATTCCTTGATGAGATCCCGCTGGAGTCGTATCACGTGTGCCATATAGTTCAGCGACCTTAC
Organism: Protopterus annectens; assembly: GCF_019279795.1. Taxonomy (NCBI): domain Eukaryota; kingdom Metazoa; phylum Chordata; order Ceratodontiformes; family Protopteridae; genus Protopterus; species Protopterus annectens. The sequence goes on along the minus strand of NC_056735.1, from coordinate 1,115,709,181 downwards.
AGAGAAGGTGGCTGAAGCGAACATCCGCTTCCCCAGGTGGTTCATCGTCCGAGACTCCTTGTCGGGAGGATGGACCGAGGAACTCTCCTGGGCTAGTTCCTTTCTGGTGGCGGCCGCCACCAACATGGCATCTACAGGAGCACCCTTGCCCCAACACGTCCTATCAGTGGGGGGACTGAGAATTTTATCTGGTCTCTTTGGAATGGGCCCACAGTGTCCGGCTCCTTCCATGCCCTGGTGGTAATCAGATCTACTAGGGGATTGGTGGGAGGGGACACCCAAGAGGTAGATGGGCCTGCGTCAAATGCCTCCAGAAACACAGACTCATCAGAGGAAGGTTTTTGGGCTGACCACCCCCCTCTAATCCAAAGCATTTCCATGATGTCTCCAAAGGGGATGTCCTCGGGGGGTAACCTTGGGGAACCTTCCCCTTCCTCTAAGTCTGTGTACTCTGTCAAGGACTCTGGTGAGTCCAAGTGCCTCCTCTTGCACTTACGTTTGTGGGGAACCTCCTCGGGGGGGCTGTCCGAAGAGGCCTCACCAACCACATCTTGTTCCTCCAAGGGAACTATCTGGGACGTAGGTGCAGGCTGTCCCTGGGGCCGGGTGATGGAAGGTAGGCCCGTCTGAGAGAGTGCAGGGTGGAACCGTAGTAGGAGCCTGGGGCCTTGAATCCCTCAACACCCTCTCCACAACATCAAATGCCAAAGGAGAACTGCTCTCTCTGGGATCCGAGAGCCGTCCCCTCGGATCCGATGTGTGGATTGGAGCCGGCACTGAAGCAATCGGATCTGAAGTGCCAGTATGCTCCGACCAAGACGGAGCCGAAGACGCACTGACACCTCCGGATCCGAAGCTCAGCTCTCGGCTCCGAGAGTTCTGATCCGAAAACTGACCCGAGAAACTCGAGGGTGCGGTCAGAGCCGAAGTACGAGGTACTATCGGTGCCGAACCTCCCCCGGCTCCTATGCTACCCGGATCCAAAGGCTCCGAACCCCAGAAGTGGGTCGGAGAAGGAGCAATCGGGGCAAAAAAGGGGGTCGAGCTCCCCCCCTGGGGGGGGGGAGGCAGGAGCACTCCCATCTGCAGCTGGGCCTGGAGGAACCTATGCATCATCCGGTCCATATCTGCATCGGACAAGCTTTGGGTGGACCTAGAGGAGGGAGTGCCGCCTCGATGACCTCGAAGGCAACCAGGTCTCCTCCTCCGGCTCCGGGGAGAAACGAGGTGAATGGAGCCGGGAAGGAGAAGGCCAGGAGGCCCTGGGAGAGGCTGCTTGTTTGGCCGGCGGAGCCGAGGAGGAAGACTCGGCCCGCCGCTTGTGAAGTCTCTCTTTTTTCCTCTCCCGCCTCGATTCCCTCTCCTCCTGGCCCGAAGTGGGAGGATGAGTCCCGGCCAGGGGAGCAGGGATGGAAGGTGGCACTGCCACGGCAGGTGCCATGGAGGGAGAGGAGGACGAAGTCGAGTCCAGGGGGCAAACGTCCTGCCAGAACCAACTTAGTCCTCCTGTCCCTCAAAGCCCTGGGGTTGAAGCCTGCACAAATAGTGCAGCCTGAGGAGAGGTGGTCAACCCCAGGGCAGATCACACACCGAGTGTGGCCATCTGCTGGGGGATAGCTTATGGCCACACTTGGTGCATTTAGAGAAGGCGGCTTTAGGGGCCTCAGACATGATTAGAAAAAAAAACACACACACTAGGCCCAAACACACACGCCTTCACACACATAGGGGGAGGGTAGGAAATAAACTACGCCTAACAGTTAACAAAAACAAAATTTAAGAGACTAGAAACTCTAGGGAGCAACACACACACAAGATTTTTTAAACTACAAGAAAAGTAGATAAAAAATATTTTTTCTCTCACAAAACGACTAACTCCCACGCCTGGAACTCGTTCAAAGCTGCTGACTCAACCGCAGCAAATGAGATCTGAGGTCAGAGAGGGATGGCAGGGGATTATGGGTAAGGGGAGGAGCTTGGAGCTTGGATCTTAGCTGTTTAAAGCTGCCGGCTCGGATCTGATATGGATCCGATACCCACAAGTTGATGTACAAATTAAGTTAACTGCTCCAGATCATGGCTTAAACCCCATATTAAAGATAACTCTATAACCCCACCTGGCTTTTTAATATATTAAGAGTAGATATAGCTCAGAGAAGAGGTGGTGGAATCACCATTCTTTACAAATCCAATTTAAAAGTTCAGCTCCTTCAAAAAGAAACCCCGATGTTTCAACAATGCTGAGGCCTTATTCACCAAACTCCTCCTAAACCAACACATACAACAAAACCTTCTCAGCATCTATATACCACCAGGCGATAACCTTAGGACCCTAGAATCTATACTCCACTGGGCTTCCCACTCCCTCTCCCAAGAAACTGTAGTCCTAGGCAATTTCAACATCGACTGGAACAGCATACATTCATCAACAGCCACTAACCACACAAACCTATATAACTTTACTCAACACATACACTCTCCCACAAGATTTGACAAAACCACCAAATGTGAATCCACCTTGGACTGGATCCCCACTAACCAGCCCAACACTGCCCACCTACACAGGATACTACCAGACTCCCTCAGTGACCATAACCCAACTTTCCTCATTTGGCACAAACTGAAAAATACCAACCCACCCTCCCTGTTACAAACCCGCTCCCAAAAAAACTTCTCCTCAGAACAATTCTGTGAACCCCTAAAATCCTGCAACTCGGATCCGATAAATACCCCCCCCCCCAGATAATGCAGTAGAATACTTTAACTCCAAATTCCTAGAGATTCTAAACCAACTAACCCCAATGAAAACAATAAGAGTATGTAGTACCGTGCCCCCAGGCTCAACAAAACCACAAAGATCTTACTCAAGGCTAGGGACAAAGCTTGGATAACATGGAAAAAATAAACAACCGAAACTAGGCAAACCTTTTCTGAACTTAGAAATAAAGCAAAAAAGCAGATCAGGTTGGACAAACAAAACCACTATATTTCCCTACAAAGGAAACACAGCAACAACCCACAAAAAATTCTGGGCTGCAGTGAATAACATCCTCCAGCCCGGAAAAAAAACACTACACCATCTCCAGACATCAAAGATACTGACCATGACATAGCCTCAGGCTTCAGTAACTACTTTACCTTTTCCATACTTAAACTAGCAAATGATATATCACCCATAACCCAACCACAATCCCTAAAATGCCAAACTAAATCCACCCCCGTCTCACTTAAACCAGTACCAACATCAACCATTTAAAAACTTTTAGCAAAACTCAAACCTACCACCCTAGCCGCCGACTGTCTCCCAGCGCAGTATCTCCAAGTTGCATCCAACGCCATTGCCTACCCCATCTTCTGACTAATTAATAGATCTAGTTCAATGTGCACCACTCCATCCTTGTGGAAAACTTCATATATCATCCCCTCCACAAGGGTGGCCCCACTACTGACCTCTCTATAACTACCGTCCCATTGCAATCCTATCACCTCTCTCAAATATTCTAGAAAAATGCATCCATCACCAACTCCTTACCCACCTACTAACTTAACAACCTACTATCCAAAACCAAACATGGATTCAGACAATCCCATAGCAAAAACACTGCCCTAATCAACTTCTCCAATACCGTAAACTCGCATAGGAACCAAGGGAAACTGGTCTCTGCCACCTTCCTACACTTATCCAAGGCATTTGATACAGTTTCCCATAACAAACTCCTTACCTGTCTCTCTGAACTCAACTTCAATAACCCCATCCTACAATGGTTTAAAAGTTACCTAAACAACCACTCACAATCTGTCAAATGGGGCAACTCCCTATCCCCCCCACTCCCCATCACATACGGTGTCCCACAAGGCTCAATCCTTGGCCCCTTTCTCTTCAACATATTTACAAATAATTTCCACCTAGCAGCCACTAAAGCCAATATTGTCCAATATGCAGATGACACAACCTTAATCTGCTCAGCACCCAACATCCATCTACTACAAAGTAAAGCCCAAGAATCCTTCACTGAGGTAGAGAACTGGCTAAACAACCACCAACTGATACTAAACCCCCAAAAAACACAGCTAATGCTATTCCACCCAACTAAACACTGTGCCCCCACCTTCACCATCCTGACAGCCAATAGCACCCTCATCACCCCAGTAGATGAGGCCAAACTGCTAGGTGTCACAATTGATCAACAACTTAAGTACAAAAAACACATATCATAAACTATCTCTAAAGTCCACAAAAAACTAAGTTGCCTTTATCGTTGCAAACAGTCCCTAAAACCTGAGTCTAGAACCACAATAGCCAGAAAGTACAGTTTTGTACCTACCATAAATGTAGATGTTCGAAGATCCACATTGCTGCAGTCCTTACATATGGGTAGTCCGCTGTCCTCGGTCGGCCCGAATACCAAAGTATTAGGCTGACGTCGGTCAAGGCGCTTTAAACTGACATCAGAACGTCAGGGTACAAAAGCGCATGACCGACGTCATATTGTCAGTCTTTTCTTGCCCCAGATGTCAGAAGGCCCTAACAAGAAAGGCCAAAGCCAAAAAGCAGCAAAAAATAACCAACCACCCCTGCACTAACCATATTTACAATATGTACAACCCAAACCACACCACCACCTCTAACTACAAAGGGGAAGGAGGGAGGGTAAATTGGACTGCAGCAATGTGGATCTTCGAACATCTACATTTATGGTAGGTACAAAACTGTACTATGTTCTTCATCTCACATTGCTGCAGTCCTTACATATGGGTAGAATCCCAAAGCAGAGGTAAGGGAGGATGGCCAAACTAAAAAGCATTAGGGGCTGCCAAAATGCCCTGTAAAATTGCAGTGGCAAATCCAGCCCTTGATTTAGAGTAAAGTGGAAGGTGGTAATGCTTAGAGAAAGTATGCACTGAACTCCAAGTAGCTGCTTCCAAAATATCTTTAGTAGCCATCCCCCTTAAAAAAGCTGTAGAAGTGGCAGTAGCCCTAGTGGAATGAGGCCTAATCCCAGCTGGAATCTCCTTACCATGATGGGAATAACAGAAAGTAATACAAAAACCAATCCACTTAGAAATAGTTTGTTTTGAAACAGGTTTGCCCTGAGAACCCAAAGCAAAAGAAACAAACAACTGCTGAGACTGCCTAAACCCTTTAGTTCTGCTCAAATAATATCGCAACTGTCTGTGTATATCCAAAGTGTGCAAAATCCTCTCCCCTTTATTTTGGGGGTTTTCATAAAAAGTAGGCAAATGAATAGTTTGGTTTAAAGCCACACTAGAAACCACTTTAGGCATAAAAGAAGGGTTAGTACGCAAAGACACCCTATCCTTGTGGAAAATTAAGAAAGGCTCAACCGCCATAAGGGCCTGTAATTCAGAAACCCTTCTCGCAGAGGTAATGGCCAACAAAAAAGCAGTCTTCCATGATAAATATTTCAACTGTGCAGTTGCTGCAGGCTCAAAAGGTTGTAGAGTGAGTTTCTCCAACACAAAATTGAGATCCCAAGCAGGAGTAGGAGCTCTACGTGGGGGTCTTATATTCTTTGCCCCTCTAAGGAATTGCTTAAACAAAGGATGAGAAAATAATGGTGGGTCACAGTCATAGTGAGCAGAAATTGCTGCAGCATGAACCTTTATAGAGGAGAAGGACAAACCTTTGTCCAATAACTCAGTAAGGTATTGAAGAGCAACACTTAAATTAGGTTTAGAAACATCAAAGTCCTTTGCTGTACTCCAAAATAAAAATCTCCTCCATTTATCTGCGTAAACTTTCCTTGTACTAGGCCTTCTGGCCTCCAAAATAACATTCAAAACTTGTTGTGGAAGCTGAGACCCTCCAGGGTTTAAAACAGAATATGCCAGGCTGTTAGATGTAGAGAGTGAAGTTTGACATTGAGTAAATGATTGTTCTCCTGAGACAGCAGGTGAGGAATCGAAGGCAACGGCCATGGAGGCTTCCGTACCAGACTTCTCAGTAATGGGTACCAGTGCTGTCGAGGCCAATCCGGAGCTATTAAAATCATGTTTGGCTTGTCCTGTCTGACCTTCAGGAGTACCTTTGGGAGGAGAGGCAGAGGTGGAAAGGCATACACGTGAAGATTGCTCCAATTGAATGAGAAAGCATCCACTTTCCAAGCTGTGGGATGAAACCTTTTTGTGCAAAACTTTGGCAGCTGGTAATTTAGTGGAGAAGCAAACAGATCTATGTCTGGAGTTCCCCATAACACTGTCAATTTCTGAAATACATGAGGATCCAATTTCCACTCGTGGGGATCCATAATTTGTCTGCTCAACACATCTGCTAAGGAGTTCTGTGCTCCTGGCAGAAACCTTGCCTGAAGATTTAGCTGTAAACTGAGAGCAGTCTCCCACAAAATCATTGCTTGTCTGCATAGAGGATATGAATGCGTCCCCCTTGCTTGTTGATGTACCACATGACAGTTGTGTTGTCTGTTTGAATCAACACCTGCCCTGGAAGAAGTAAATCCTTGAAAGCTATCAATGCAAATTGGACTGCTAACATCTCCTTCAAGTTGATATGTAAATGTTGAAGTCTGGCAGGCCACGTGTCTTGTACCCATTTTCCATTTAGATGAGCTCCCCAAGCTTTGTCTGAGGCATCTGTCGTTAGAATCTGACTCGCCTCTGGTCGGGTCACAGAGAGTCCCTTGTTTAGGTGACATTCCTGAGCCCACCACAAAAATTCCTTTTGAATGCAAGGTATTATCTGAATGACAGTGTCCATATCTTGGCAGTGCTGCGTCCATACATTTTGAGATACCATTGTAGCTTCCTCATATGCAGTTTGGCATTGGGAAGTACCAGAATACAAGATGCCATGAACCCCAAGGCTTGAAGGACTGTCCTTGCAGTCAGCCTGGACTGACGAGACAATTGGTGGAAGTAAAGAGAAAGATTCTTTTGTTTGTCCGGGGTCAAAAGGCCACCTGGGATGCTGTATTCAGTCTCACACCCAGAAAGCACATGTCCTGAGAGGGTACTAGACTGGACTTTATTTCGTTCACAGAATACCCCAGGCATCTTAACACTGCCATCACATACTGTAAATGATGAAGAAGTTCGTCCTTTCCTTGGGCCAGAATCAGGCAATCGTCCAAATAAGGATAGATTTGTATTCCTCTTAGCCTGAAGAAAGCTACCACTGGAGCCAGAACCTTCGTGAACACTCTGGGTGCAGTAGATAAGCCAAAGGGCAATGCAGAGAACTGATAATGAAAAGTCCCAGCCCAGCGCAGATACTTCCTGCAACTGAGCCTGATAGGAACATGAAGGTAAGCCTCCTTGAGATCCAGAGTCACCATCCAGTGATCTTTGCCCAGCAGAGGTAAAAGCTGATGTAACGTCAACATTTTGAACTTGGGAATGTCCAGATATGTGTTGAGGATAGATAAATCCAAAATTGGTCTCCACGTGTTCCCTTTCTTTGGTACTAGAAACAGGCGAGAATAAAATCCTAGGCCCACTTCTGGCAGAGGGACCGGTTGTATGGCCCCTAATTGAAGTAGTAGAGAAATTTGTTTGTGAGCCTCTAGTCTTTGCTGAGGAGGAACGTCTGGCATGCCTTTGAAAGGAGGCAAGGTATGGAAATAAAACTTGTAACCTTGGTGTATGATATCCAATACCCATTTGTCTTGGGTAATCAAAATCCAATTTTCCTTGAAGAGTGCCAACCTTCCTCCCAAAGGTGCTGCCAGGCAAGAAGGATCTGGCAGCTGAAAAAGTAGGTCATTGGGCCTGTTTACGAAAGGACTGGCCCCTGCCCTCACCCGAAGATTGTGCAGGTGAACTCCCTGTTCTAGGTCTGAAAGAACTCTGAGCTCTGCCCCTACCACGTCTAGATCTACCCCTAGACTGAGCATCATAAGAAGGATACGTCCACCCCTTAGCAGGCCAATTCCTACTAAACTTCGGAGGCTGAACTTGCAAAAAATCTTTAACAGCCTGCATAGACTTAGCCTTCGATACAATACCCCACTCGGGTATCATTGAAAAACTCATCAGCTTAAATGTTAACCCATACATCACAAGATGGGTTGCAAACTGGCTGAGTGACAGAACCCACAGGGTCAGAGTTGCTAGCGCCATGTCAGACTCAAAGCCTGTCACAAGTGGTGTCCCACAGGGCTCAGTCCTGGGCCCACTCTTGTTTGGCATCTACTTTTCCGAAGTACAAGCAAACACAGGAGGGTTATGGCTGACAAAGTTTGCGCATCACTGCAAACTGCCTCCCATACTAGAAAACACATCTGTCACAGATATCCTTCAGAAGGCTCTCACTGATCCGGATAACTCGTGCCAGAGCCACGCCCTATACTTAAATGCCAAAAATGCATAGTCATACCCTTCGGGAAAAACAAGGTTACCCCTAGCTACCAAATAGGTGGCAATCCACTGAGCACAGAAGAAGTTATCAGGGACCTGGGGATCCAGGTTGATAGTAGTCTGTCATTCGACACCCATGTAGCTAAAGTAGTTAGGAAGACCTTCTACATTGCCCACCTTATCATGAAGGGATTCTCATCTAGATCAAGGGAGGTCATAGTCTCCCTTTACTCATCACTCATCAGACCAATGATTGAGTACAATGCCCCATTCGAATGTATCTGACCCGACACTTGCAGCAGCTGGAGAGGCCACAAAAGTTCCTCACCAAAAGGATAAAGGGTCTCAAAAATCTGTCCTATGCTGCCAGACTGAAAGAACTCCAGCTCTATTCAGTCGCTTACCGCTTGCTCAGAGGTGACCTTTGCCTAACATACAAGGCCATGTCAAACCCAGATTTGATGAATATGCTTCACCTCAAAAATCTAGATCCATCAGAGCCACAAGGGCGGGAGACTTAAACCTCGACACGGCTATTAATAGGACGTGCTGGAGGGATAGATTCATCACCCAAAGACTCCCTATGCTGTGGAACAAAATCCCGGTACATGTGAGGCAGAGCACCTCGCTGGCCTTGTTCAAGAGAAATCTTGACCAATGGATGGGAGATTGCAGATATACCCCAGGGATTACCTCAGTGTCACTGCTCGACAGAGGCACAGCAAAATAAGGGGTATAGTTCCCCATACTAAAGGGGTGGCGTAAGCCACAAAACGATGGGCTAGGCTTGTAAATGCCCTTGGGCAGATAGCCTAGTATGAACCTATGAACCTATGAACCTAAAATGTTCCACGACATTGAAATGCCCTTTCCTGGTTTTATCAGGTATAAAATAATATCATCTGCACATACAGCCAGCTTTTCTTGACTACCATACCAATTACATCCTTCAATTTCGGAGTCTCTTATTTTCTTTGCGATTGGTTACAAATATGGTGCAAATAACAAAAGGGAAAGAGGACACCCTTGCCTGGTTCCTCTGCACAAACAGAAATTATCTGAGAGGAACCCGCCCTCTTTCATTTTTGTCTCCAATCCCTCATATATTCTCCTAATCAACCTTATATTTTATCAGGGAATGCAAAAGCTTCCATTGCCTGCTCATAAACTCATAGCTTACTCTGTCAAATGCTTTCTCTGCATAAAGACCCACCAACAACAGTGGTATTTTCTTATATTCAGCTTCCCTCTAGATCATCAATGTTCTGTCAGTGTTGCCAAATATCTGCCTCCCCGCCACAATACCACATTGATTCATATCTATCGGTTTTGGCATCACCTTTGCCATTCTTGTAGCCATTAATAGATATAAGCACTTTATAATCATGGTTTAGGAATGAAATGGGCCTGTATGAAGCTGGATCTGTCTTTGCCCTCTTTAGGTATTACAGCCACCACTGCTTTCTTTCAGGATGTTGATGCTTCTCCTCCTCTTAAAATACTATTAAACAAAACCTTCCAGATTTTTATCAGTTTTTCCATCCTAGTTTCCAAAATTCCAGGAGAATACCATCTATCCCTAGGGACTTTCCTGTAGACTGGTTATACATCACCATTTTTATCTCATCTCCTCCTATCCTGTTAGCAATTGAGCCTCATCAATCTCCATCTAACCTTGGCATATTGAATTCTTCCATAAACCTTTCAATTTTTACCTTTTCCTTGATTTCCATATTTCTCTATTTTATATATACTTTCATAAAATTTCCGAAACATTTCTAATACCTATACAGGATATTTTGTTATCTTCCTTGTTATAGGTTCCCTAAGCTTTGCGACAACCCTTTCTATTTTTGTTGCCTGGGTCATTGTGCTAGAATTGTTTGTGCTTTGGCATTATCATCAAAAAACAGTTGCTTAACAGCAATCTTTCTAAACTCATGCATAGTACTGAGGTAATCATTTATATTCTGCTTAGCATTCTGCAGTTGCTCCTCTTCTTGTTCTGTGAGCTTCCCCTATTCTGTAATACTTTAACATTTGTCAGTCCCTCTAAATAATTCTTGTTATTTCTTAACCATATCTCCCTTTCTTTTATTTCCACCCTATTTTAAACTCCACTTTAATTTTATCCCACTCCCTAGCTATATTTTCAGAAGAAATTTCTGTCTTCTCTAATAACTCCTGAATTATTTCAACTATCCATTCCTTAAATTCCTCTCTTTTTAACAGATAAGTGTGAAAGTGCCAGTGTCTCATTTTTGTTTCGCTACCCTGCATTTTTATTTTAGGTATTATTGGAGCATGATCTGAAATAGTTACTGGATGTGTATCAAACACTTTCAATTAAATGTGCATGTTCCTGTGAAATGTAAGTTCTATCTAACCTAGCCCAGTTTTTGTATCTTGGGGGAAAAATATATAAATTCCCTCCAAACTTCTACTACTGAATTGGCATATTCCATGCCAAATATTTTCATGCATTTCTTCAAGAATCTACCCTCCTTTGTTATATTTTTCCCTTCTGGGCCTCCCCAGACAAGTCTTCACTACTGCAAATCAAATTCTAGTCCCCACCTATAAGTAATATTCTCTGCTGAAAACTGATTATTTCTCCCAGAATTTTCTTAAGCTCCATTACAGCAGTTTTAGGTGGAATATAAATAACGTCAGTGTAATCCTCCTCCCTTGCCAGTAGCCTGGTGGCACTACAATTCTATTTTATCCTCTTCTATCACTATTGGAGCCCCTCTTGCAATTAATATAAGTACTTCTCTTTTCATTCGTCCCACGTATTCTGCTGAATAACCATCCTGCAAACCTTTCTTTATCAAATTTACATGTTCATTTCTTTCGAAATGTGTCTCCTGCAAGCATAGCTATTTGCACTCTACATTTTTTAATATAGTTCACTACTCTTTCTTTTAGGTATATATCTGTCAGACCATTCACACAAAGATAGTATAGGAAATGTCGTTATATTAAAAAGTTATTATTCCCAACTTTTATTTATAACAGCTTTTTTGTTGTATTTCAAGCTTTTGTGTTCCATGCACACACTGTTTAGTTAACTGACATTTTATACAGTTGTTTCTTGACATAACCATTTGAGTCTATGATTTTACTGAAAATCCTCAAACAAAAAAACAAATACCTCCCCACTACACTACTAAAACCTACAAACTTAATACTAATGCACAAAACTACATACATCTTCAAATATTGGAGTTTTATTCTCCTAATATGAACAATTGTCCTTAACTGACTTACAGACTTGGGTGAACCTAAAAGAAATTTACCCATGCTAATATGCATGGTACAGCCTGTGTTCTACTAAGTGCCATCTGGTTTTGTCTTATCTTTATTGCTCTCCCAGAAATAGAAAAGACTTGAATGCTTTCAGAAAACTATCTCCTTGCTATTGAAAGAAAGGAGCATTCTTTTTTATTACTCTTCATCAGATTGTCTCCATGGAAACATGGGAACCATACACAGAGTTAGCGTCTACAAGCATTTATTTATTTGCTAAATGAAAACTTTATTTAACACAAGAATACTATTACAATGAATAAAAGCTGGTTGTACATGAAACAGCAGCAAGACAGATAAAATGAAACCAGCTAGCATGGCTTAAAAGCTCCTTTATACTAAAAAGTGGTAATTGCTTTCATGCCTATATGGGGTTTCTTCAGACCATCAATATAACAAAAATCAAAAGAGCACACTATATATAGAGAAGGAATCATTAATTACAAATTTAACTGGCTAACGCATGTGATTTAAGTATTGGTCTTAAAGGAACAGTCTCCTTAAGACGTACGTTAGCCTGCTAAAGAAGTATCATATGTGCATGAAAGTGCGTTTAGTAAAATAAAGGAGATTTTAAGCCATGCTAACTACTTTCATTTTATCTGTCTTTATTATGTTTAATGTTCTTTTTTATTTGCTTTCTCTTAAAACGTCTTACTAGATCAAGCCAAGGGCTTTAATCTAGTCATTCCCCTATGCAAGAATGAGAAAGAGTATATCAATTTTTCTTGTATCATAGCCTTTTGACCAGACTTTTCTTCACCTTTTTTTTTTTTTTTTACATTGCAGTGCCTACATTTTTTAAAACTGAACAAGGAAAAAGGGAAAAGGGGCACCTGTTTATTTTAGTATCCCCATTACACTTGAAAATAACTGACAAAACTTTAGTTTACTGCATGCATATTATCTCATGCACTATAAGGATATTACTGTTAAGAACAAACTTTTATTTTACTTACAGTTGACTCCTTCCTTCCTCTTCCAAACATTAATGATATGAAGTAGGGCATATGGATTAGAATCCCATACAAGTTTAACCAAGTCAAAAAAAAAACGTCCAATATTTCCAGGATTTCTTGTTCTGTCATGTTTCACAAATATAATTAATGCTTTGTAATCCCATATTTATTTGTCCATTTCTGAGTTGCTGGCTTTATCCATGTTTATCTTCATCTCCCAGATCCAACCTCTGCTTCTTTTCCAACGTACTTTTAGTTCTTCTTCTCTTGTGCTTTTTTCTGTCTTACAAGCATTTTCCATTGAAATATTGGAAAAGGTGTCACTGGTACAATCTCTCTGGGGTCTTTATTACCAGCAGAACAAGAAGCAGAATTTCCTTCTGTTTCACAGCTCACTTCTTGTTGGACAAACTTTATTTCCTCCTCAGCATGTTCTGTATCAAAAAATGATTTTTTTTCCCTCCAGAAGACAATATTCTGAAGACAGCTGAATACACAATTTGAATCTCATGACTGCTTCTCAACATTCCCCGATTACTGGAATAAATTTGCTCTTTTTCTGCCTGGCATATAGTTAGCAATCATTTTCCACATACACTCTACTATCTCACACTTTTAGTACTTTGCCCTTCTGCCACAGTTTTGCCAGAATCAACTCCTTCTGCTGGTGCGATTGCATTTTTACTATTAAAAGTCTAGGTTGCTTTCTTATGGCCAGGTTTGGAGCATACACACGGTGTATCTTTTCAATTAACAACTCCCACTGTGGAATGCCAGTCCAGTTGCTTATTTGTGTTTTCATAAAATTAATATAGTCTGTTCCTTCCAACTTCTCTGGCACAGCAGAAAATCTCAAGTTTTTCTTATGTGCTCTGTCCTCAAATTCTGTTATTTTTTTAAACATCTCTTCTTGAGCAGTCACATATTCAGCTAGCCTTTTTTTTTAATTTCGACCTCTTTTTGCAGTTTCATCACCTCATCTGAAAATGTGTTTAAAGCTTCTTCCATTTTATCGAGGCTTTTGTCATTTGATTTGATTTGATGTACTCCATCAGTATTTAATTTATTTTAATCAGCTCTTATTTTTCCTCTAGGTTACTGGAAGTCATGTCTTGCACCAAAGCTGGAGCTTGCGCTGCTTTTTGCTGAACAGCCATAGGATCCTTCCCAATCAGTGTTTTTTCCTCACCTTTTGTGACTGATTTTCTTTCAGGTTGTCTGAATTTCTTTTTTGCTGGCATCCAGGCAGTGCAGTTATTAGTGAATTATTGAAATTTAAACAAAATTATGAGTTTATTGTGTCTCTCTCTCTCTCTCTCTTCTGAGTGTCTGTTTCACAGAGGGAGGGATGAAATTAAGCTGTTAATCAATGTGCAGCCATCCTGGAATTCTCTTTATGGAACAGAATATTAGCCAAGTTATTAATTGGCCTTCATATATTAGAGAATCTTATAACTTAAAAGACAATATTAAAGGTTTAGACTTAGATGAGAATTATTTTTGTGTCATTTTTGACAGGGAGTCTTTACATTTATTTATTCTAAAATAAGTTAGATTGGAAAATGTTTTCAATATGCTTGGATAAATTGGAAAGTTTCCAGTACAAGAGATCAAATTAATTGTTAAAATGATGGTTATTATGACATAACTTTTTTATTGTCTGAAGGTAAATATTAGCAACAAAAGAATGGTGTAGCTATAGCAGTGGCAATGCCCCCAGCAATTGCAATTTATTTATGGATTATTGGGAACAGCTGTTTACATTTCTGTCAGATAACTGGAACAATATTAAAATGTATAAATGTTTTACTGATATTTTTATTGTCAGAAAAAATGATGAAGTAACTCTGGCTTCATCTGCTCTATATTTAAAGCTGGTATCTGATTTTATGAAGTTTGCTTTGAATGTCAACAAAAATTAAATTAATTTTAAACATTATAATTTATAAGAATGGAAGCAGGGTAAAAACAAGATTTTTTAAGGATTAAGTAATGGACAATTGAGCTCAGAGTATGCATCCAAAATGGTTTAAAAATACTTTGAAAGGGACAGGCTGTTTGTTTAAGCTACTGTACTGAAAATAGGCATTATTCTAATGCCAAGAATGGTACATTAGGACAAAAGTTTATGCATAGAGGTAACCCTTAACAGTTTGAAATACCATCAAAAAGATGGTTAAGGGCAGACAAGAGACTTTATACAAAGCTTGTTAACTGTGATGTTTTTAGGAGCACTGTAATTGTAGCAGCAGCTGTGGGAAGAAATACTAACAAAGAAAAGTCTTTTGGCTTCTCCCGTTAGGGTTTGCTACAGAGGATCACCGGTCCACAGATTGATTGGCAGTGCAGTTGTTACAGTGTCAAGTTCTACAGAGGATCACCGGTCCACCGATTGAATGGCAGTGCAGTTGTTACAGTGTCAAGTTCAAAGAAGGTACATGCGTGCATACACGCGCGCGCACACACACACACACACACACACACACACACACACACACACACACATCTACCTGCATGTCTTTAACAACCACAGGGAGGACATGCAGACTCTGCACAGAAGGCGCTCCAGCCGAGAATCAAATCGGAGACCCTCTTTCTGTGAGGCGATAATGCTAACCCCTGTACCACTGCGGCCAAATGTGGGAAGAAATACTAACAGCAGACAAAATATGTATATGATTTTAATCAACAGTATAGATAACAGTACTGTTAATGCTATTTTGTATGTCAGCTGGAAAAAAGTTGACCTATTCTTATGCAACTGCTAAAATAGTAGGAGAGAAGATGGAATTTCTGTATGAAAGGGACAGAAACGTGCAAACAGGTTTTTATGAATGAAAGAAAGGAAAGTTTTGCTGTGCTTTTGTCCACAATGTCAGTATATTTAAAAGGTTTACCTTCATAAGGTCAATCACATATAATCGACTGGCTATATCACTGAACTGTTTCCACAAAACCAGAACTGCGAAATCTTTCAAATGTCGAAAAAACTTCAAATTTCAACATTTCCGCCCACGTCACACCTCCACACCAGTGCTAACATGGGTCAAAAAGGGGGCGAGATTTTGTCGTTCGGAAATTTGGTGTTCGACATTTTGAAGAGTCGCAGTTCGATGTTCGCAGAAGTGGGGTCGACCAAAACACGATCGGCATTATGAAGGTAAACCATTTAAAATGCCAACAAAACTGTTATCATTGAAGGAGTAGAATATAACATTCCTGGAAGTTTTTCATGTACATCTAGGAATGTGGTGTATGCAGCATACTGTGGCTCTTGCCCTGCCTTTTATAAGGGTAAACTTTTGAAATGCTGCAACAGTGATTTTTATGTACATTATTATGCTGTTCAGAACAATAATTCAAATAATCCATTATTTAGACATTCAAACATATGTCCTAATTTTAAAAAGTTTTTTCAGTTATTGATTTTGCTACAAACTTTGTGTGGTAGGGATGGTGAAGAGTTACTTGAGTGGAAACACTATCAATGGCAAGTATGACTGAATATATGTAATCTTCCCAGTATAATGAGACATGGAACTTTAGAGTAGTTTCAAAAAGAAAAAGTCTAAGGCATTAGTTTTCTGCATTTTATTCTGTATTTTATTACTACTTTTTATTGCATTAATTATATCATATGACTTTTGATTTCTATAAATTGTTCAACTGTGATTCTTCTAATTAGTCCGAAGAAGTTCTGTTTGGAATGAAAGTGCTTAAAAGAAGTTATGTACTCACCATAACATTCCATCAGTGTTGTCCATTTTCATTTATCCTCCACATATGGGTTTGGTTCAGAGTCTCGGAACTGACTCGGTCATTACTACACCTTGTGAAAACCAAAATCTCTCGAGCCTGTTATCCACAATGCTCTTCCCCTAGTTACCTCAGACCGAGTTTGCTGAAAGACAGAAAGAAAAAAAAAGCCTTCAAAGAGACCATAGCTGGGACCATATATCAATAACAATAAGTGACGTGTGCATTATCTATTTCACCAAAAAACTTCAAGGGCCAGGGAAGGTGGGAGGGCAGTTGAGGATAAATGAAAATGGACAACACAAATGGAACACTGTGGTGTGCACATAACTTCTTTATCTATGTTGTCAATTTTCATTTTATCTTAGACATACTGGACAGAGTCCCCAGCTACCTTTGACCTTGGGTGGACTCAAGGAAGGATATTTCTGAGCATCATTGAACCAAATAATGCTCTTCTCCTACAGATCAGATCCAATGTGTAATGAGTAATAAAGGTACGAGGAGAAGCCCAAATTGTTGCTGCACAGATATCATCCACAGAAGCTCTAGACTGAAAAACGGTTGAAGTAGCTACAGGTCTTGTAGAATGTGCCTTTAAAAGCATAGGCAATTTAATTTTCTTTTCATTGTAGATAAAGAAAATACATTCTTTGAGCCATCTGGCTAGTATCACTTTGCTGATTGTGTATTTTTCATCCACAGGACTTGGCCAGCCAAACAGTTGATAGGATTTTCTTAAATTCTTAGTTCTGTGTAGATAGAAATGTTATTGTCTGTGAACATCTAATAAATGCAAGCAATATTCACCTTTGTTAGTAAAACTGGGAAACAATACTGATAAATTAAAAGTCTGATTGATACTGCTGTCTGACACCACCCTAGGCAAGAAGGAAGGATTCTTTCTCAGTTAAACTCTATCTTTATGGAAAATCAGGTAAGGAGGTCTACATGACAAAGCATTTATTTCTGAAATCCTTCTGGCAGAAGTTATTGCCACTAAAAATATAGTTGTCCAGGATAAAAAATTTAGATCACATTCAGCTGATGATGTTCAAAAGGAGGTTGAACAACAGCTTGTAGCACTCAGCTGAGATCCCAAGGTGAAGTGCCACTGTGGTTAGAAAGGCCTTCTATGTGGCACATCTCATTACTAAGGGTTTTGCATCCAGGAAGAAAGAGCTCATTGTCTCCCTCTACTCTTTCCACATTAGGCCAATCGAGTACAATGCCCCATTTGGCATGTAGCTCACTAGACACCTGCAACAACTGGAGAGGCCGCAAAAGTAACTCACAAGGTGGATCCTATGCCTTAAACACTTGTCCTATATAGACAGACTCAAAAAACTCCAACTATTCTCTGTCTCATATCACCTACTTAGAGGCGATCTCTGCTTGACTTACAAAGCCATGTCTGACCTAGCTCTGTTAGAAATGCTACATCTAAAGAAATCCCAATCTCTCCACACTACATATTCCACAGACCTCAACCTCATTACCACAATCAACAAAACATGCTAGAGGGACAGGTTCATAACCCAGAGACTGCCCATGCTATGGAACAGACTTCCCATACATGTCAAGCAGAGCACCTCACTGGCCCTTTTCAACAGAAATCTTGATGAGTGGATGGGAAATAGAAAATTCACCCCAGGGATCACTCCAGTGGCTCTACTTGACAGAGGTACTAGGAACTAAGGTCGGGTGGCATGATGCCAGGGTAATTCTATGGGCTAGGCTTGTAAAGGCTCCAGGGCCATTAGCCTTGTACACACCTATGAACCTATAAGAACCCTTTTGGAGCCTCATTTGAGATGCTTCATCTCATGAAAAGAAGCTCCTCCAGCAAGAAGCCCAAAGAGCTGGTTTCCTAATCACCTATATCAAAACTCACAGACAAGGAAATGTATGAAAAATATGCCAGGTTCTTCCCTACCAGTTCTGAGTTAAAACATTCATAATTAGGTGAAAGGCAATTTCCAGCAGACTTTTTTAAAAAGACTTTCTTGAGAGTCCTCAGTCTGAATAGCAGGTATGTCCAAAGTTTCACTTAACTCAGACAGAGTGACCAAAATTATGGAGAGTTAGACATCCATAGTGGGAGTACGAACAAGGGGCCAGCCTAGATATCATGGATACATCCACGGACAGCTGCACAGCAGCAGATAATACAATCTACTATTTTTGTCCAAAGGGATCAGAATAGGAAAGGATACAAAAAAAATGAAGAAATGGACTGGGGCATAGAAGGGAGAACATGTCAGCAGGCCTCACTAGAACTAGTGAGGTGACAGACTCCTTGTTCCTTTCCTGGATTCTTCCATAGACAAACTTTTTGCCATTTCCTTAAACGTTCTGGTTTTCAGAAGGCTCTCTGAGTACTAGCCGCACGTATCAAGGCTTTAGTTTTCTTTTATCTAGGTCAGTCTTCAAGCTTGTCACTCAAAACAAGATGATTTTGTTTTTAAAGGTCATACAGTGGTCTCAAAAAGGCATTTAGTGTTCTCACATAAACAGAAAAATAAGTGAAAATGAAACATCCTTGGTAGAAATGGCCTTTATAACTCAAAAATTAGTTAAACTTTTCTATGTTTGTTACCATGGGCCTCAGAACTATTACAATTTCACATATAAATTTTCAGCAATCTGATTCAATAAAATTACTAGCAATTATTGCTCCTGGATGTTGCCTAGAAGAGACCAATGAAGAGATGAACTCATGGCTGATTGCTTCTTGTGGACAAAAAGAACTGAAAATGGCATGAGCTGCTCCTCCTTTTAAGCCATACATCAGACTAACATTTGGAATGGAGGAGAAGCTCAGCTTGTAGATATTTACTAAAGTGTGGAAATCAGGTCAGAATGGCAGATGTCCACCTTCAGTTAAACACCATTATTAAGGATTTATAAGGTAGTTATGCTTAAAATCTAGCCTTCCATGCCTCAGTGAGGAAAAATAACCACAGCAAACCAACATACAGCTTTGCCCCAAAAAAAAAAAACATTTTGCTTTCAAAATCAAAGTAAACTTTACTGTCAGACTCCATAGCAAGTGCAAGTGAATGAAATTACGTTACTCCAGGCTCTGTGTGCAAACATACAACATACACAACAATTCACATCACTACATTTAGACATTCCTACTACACAATATTTATTGTTTTACATATCAACAGGCATATACTAAGCCAAAGAGATGCAGTATTTATTACATAGAATTCCACAGCTACTTCTTATTGCATATGATTATGTTAGCACTAGTCTAAGGAAACACAATATTTACTGCACAAAAATTTCACAACAATTACTTATTGCACAGGATGCTGTTTTAGCATCACCTGATATTGCACAGAAATAAGATTATGCTCTGTTAGATGAATTGCACAGTGTATTTAAGACGTTTCAAGGTTACTGCACGCAAATATGGTTTTCACTTGTCATATTACCTAGTGTCCCCGATGTCAAGCAAGATGCAAGTTGCTATTGGAGTTCAGTAGCCTGATAGCCAGGGAACAGAAGCTTCTGCTAAATCTGGCCATTTTGCAATGTATGCTATGATAATGCCTCACAGATTTTAGGTGCAGGTACAGTTCATATGTAGGTCGAGTGCAATCCATGTCTATTTTCCTGGCTCTGTTGAAACAAGACTGGTGCAAGTCTTGAATAGATGGTATAGTGGTCCTGGTAATCTTTTCTACTGCTTTCACCACTCTTTGGAGGGACTTGCAGTCTGTGGTGGAGCAGTTGCCATACTAAGCTGTAAAACTGTCAGGATGTTGTCAATTGTGCCCCTGTAGAAGGTCATGAGAACAGGGGGCTGGTAGATTTGCTCTTCTCAACCTTTGTAGAAACTGTAGGTGTTGCTGTGCTTTCTTGACAATGGCATTTGTGTTCACAGACCAAGACAAGTCTTCAGAAATGTGCACCCCAAGAAACTTGGTGCTTTTTACCCTCTCCACTGTTTCCCCGTTAAATGTGAGTAGGGAATGTTTCTTATGGTTTCTTCTTTTTTTTTTTTTTTCATTATAAACATACACAAATGTACATATAACAAATACAATAAAACAATAACAAAACTATTTACAATATTTACATTCATCCATGATAAACAATCATTTTATCCATGAAAAGTTATCAGTATTTGTTTAAAAGGTTTTCCAATTTTTGCCATGCTATTTTTTATGAGTAATGTTATGAGTTCTATAACAGATGGTTTGCAGTTCTTTTTTACAAACAACTTTTGCTAAATTAATAAAATCTTTAAGCATCAATACTTTTCCAGTTCAAAGTAATAACTTTTCTGGCAATTGCAAGAATTGACCAGACAGTAACTGAATCTGAGATTTAGTTATTACATTAGGTATAGGAACACTGAATAGGATTAGTGAGTTAGAAATATGACAGTTGTCAGATCGTAAAGCATTTACAAAATATCTGAAGTCTTTCCAGTATTGAACAACATTTCTACATTCAATGAACATGTGAACCCAGCTGGCCTCTAAACTTATTTATTTATTTATTTACATTTGTTGACCGGGCTAGTCTAACTGGATACATGTCCATTTTCAGTAGAGGCCCGGGGAGAAAAGCTCCAAGCATAGACAGAAAAACTTATTATACAATATTAATATAAAAAAGCTATTATCAAGTACAGATAATAACAATATTAGAATATTTGTGAAAAAAGAAAAAACAAAAAATATTGTGTGCCGAGGTATTTAGAGGGGAATGAACTAAGAACAAATACAGAAGAATAAACAATATTTGACAGAGAAAAAACACAAAGAGTAATACATTTTAAAAAAGTTATAACAATTTTTCATTTCCATCTATACAATCTCCAATACAATGAAGAAGAGGTGCCATACGTAGAATTCAATAACATTTTTTTTGGATTCATCAGATATTTGTTCTCCATTAATCTTTACATAGTAATTCCAAAAATCTTAGTCAAACTGAGTGTCTTCTCTTAGTATCTTGTAGATAGGTGAGATACTTAATTTTGATTATCTGTCTTTTCCAGACACCTAATAAAAAGCTGAATTAAACTAGGCATAGATTCAGTCTCTAGGTTGATTGAACTGCCGTAATGAGTGTATAAACAACCAACTGCCCTGACTAATATCAAAACTACATAAGAGAGAGTTTAGTGGTTTAATACTCATTTTCAGTAAAATGATGCCAGAATATCAAGTTATTTTCCTTTAATTTCTGCATCTCATTGATGTTGAAAGTATCTAGGCAATCAGGGCAGTATACTATAGGAAATATAAGAAGTAGAAATTGTTTAATGTTGTAATTACAATCAATTATATTTTTAAAGTTATTAAATACTTGATTAATGCTATAAGAAAATGATCAAACCTTTTATTAAATAAACAAAATTCATGTAAAAGCCAATGAACTCTACTTATTCCATATTGTTCCTTAAATTGATTTTCTATAGTTCTGACATCAGTTATATGAATCTCATGTATTGTTTTCCAGAAAGATATATAGGTAGGTGTGATCCAGTGTAATATTACATTGATTATAAGTGATTTGGAATAAATATCTAAGCTAGGGAATGCTATCACATTACTGTTCCAAGCTCTAATGTGCCATTTATATGCAATCCTAGATTTTAAGGGGAACCATAAAAAAATTAGGTAGCATGGAATCTAATTTTTTAAAAAAGTTTTTGGGAGGGTGTAGTATCAATGACTGTATATAAAACAAAATTGTAGGTAAAATTATCATTTTCATTAAAGAGAGCCTATCCTCCATTATGAAGAACATTTTATTCCATCTTTTGATTAGTTCACTAATGGTGGTTATTAAATTATTGTAGTTTAGTTTAACAGACTCTTTCTACGTAGTCTTTATACTGACACTCAAATATTCTAATACATCATTCTCCCAATTAAACAGGCTATTCCACTTTTAGATTTTTGTTGATCTTTTTGTTAATTAGTAATGTTTTGGATTTATTATGATTAAATATAAGCACTGAAATTCTTTCAAACTTGCTTAAGGTATTTATAACATCATGCAAAGAACCATCAATATCACCCAACGTTAACACATCATCAGCAAATAACTGTATCTTAGGACAATAGTCCTTATTAATTTGAAAACCTTTTATATTCTGCTTGTTTCTGATATATGTAGCAAAAGGTTCCATTGAAAGAGCAAACAATAACGGTGACAAAGGACAACCTTGTCTAGGTCCCGTGAGGATTTCTAATCAACCATTTCATAACAGAAGGCTATGTTCCCTCGATATGGAAAATATCCCACATCATTCACCTCCACAAAGGCACCCCCCTCCACCGACCTCTCCATTTACCACCACATTGCTATCCTCTCCCCTCTCTCCACGATACTTGAAAAATTTATCAACACCCAGGTCTCCAACTACCTCCTAGCTAATAATCTCCCCTCCAAAACCCAACATGGTTTCAGGCCATATCACAGCACTACCTCCGCTCTGCTCTCCTTCACCAACACTATACTTCATCACATAAACAATGGCATCTTCTCTACTGCCGTATTTCTAGATCTCTCAAAGGCCTCTGACATGGTATCTCATGAGTTAATACTCTCTACTCTCCCCAACCTCTTCTTCTCACAATCAGCCTGCAACTGGTCCCACAGCTATCTACATGGACGCCAGCAATCAGTAATCTGGGATGATAAGCTATCACCTCGCCTCCCAGTTACTCTCCGAGTTCCCCAAGGGTCTATCCTTGGCCCTCTGCTATTCTCACTTTCATTAACAACCTACATACTGCCACCACGCAAGCATCTCTTATACAGTATGCAGATGACTCTATTCTCATCTGCTCTGCCCCCACTCTACCAGAACTACAACAAATCACACAGGAATCATTCTCTTCTGTGGAAAGCTGGCTATCCAATGTTCAGCTCCTACTCAACCCAAGTAAGACAAAACTTCCCCTGTTCCAACCTTCCAAAGCCAGCCAAAACCCCACTTCAACATTCTCGCCAAAGATAATACCATCATCTCTCCATCAGAGCACACAACATTACTCAGTGTGGAAATAGACAACAAACTTAGATTTGACACCCACATATCTCTCACAATAAAAAAAGTTCACATGAAACTTGGTGCATTATATTGAAGCTGCCAATTCCTAACCAAGGCGGCTAGAATTTCCATAGCCAATTCCCAGCTAATCTCCACCCTAATCTATGCATCCCCCATACTTACCAAACTTAGACAGACAGACCTACACAAGCTGGATGCTTGTTGGAACAAAAGTGCTAAATCTGCTACTGGAACCACCTACCGCAGCCATCATTGTATCTCCCTTAAAGAACTAAACTGGCTAGAACTCCCACAACTCCTTCACTTTAATCAACTCACCCTCGCTCATAAACTTATTAACCACCCCCTTAACATCCCTTCCCTTCAAACCCTTCTCCAACCCTATCACTCCACTAGGCCCCTAAGATCAAGCAACAAAAATCAAATCACTGTTATCAAACCCAATATCTCAGCAGGAGAAGACATATTTTCATGTACCATATCTAAACTTTGGAACAATCTTCCACCCTCTATAACTACTCTAACTTCCAGCAGCCTTTTCAAGACTGCGCTCAAATTCCACTTAAATTTGCACTGGCTTTGCCCTTGTTCTAATCCAGACTAATACCCCCACACCCTTACCCCCCCACATAGACTCTTAACCCAACTATACTACCACCACTACTAACCACAGTCAGAATTAGCTAGTTGTCTTTACATACTTTAAAATCTTGTCTGACAACTTTGTTACTAATATTATAAATGACAAACTATCTTGACTTGCAACATTTACTGTATATACTGTTGATAATCAATATCTTGTTATAGTATTAAAGCCAACAACCTGTAATGTTGTTTACTATTGCTGCAACTTTGTATCTCTATTTATCATGTACATGATGTAAAGCTTTTCTCCCTGGGCATCCGCTGAAAAAGGACCTGTGTCCAGTCTGAATTTCCTGGTAAATAAAATAAATACATTTTTAGTGGTGAGGATAGACATGATCCAGTTTTCACATAAGCTTGTGCTCCACTATAAATTTTCATTAATAAGCTGAAAAAAATCTGAGGAGAATTCAAAACCAATCAGAATTCTTTCTAGATAAGATCAACTAATAGAATCAAAAGCCTTTTCTATGTCTAGGCTGATAATAGTTGTTTTTTGTATTTGCATTCCATGTCAATTAATGATAGTAATTTAATGAGGTTATCTTGCACTTTTCTATGAAGAATGAACCCTGTCTGATCATTATATATTAGATTAAGTAATATTTTCTTTATCCTATTAGCTAATATTGTCATGAAAATTGTATAATCAGTGTTTAGCAATGAAACTGGCCTATATGAATCACAAGATTTAGGGTCCTTACCTTGTTTTAATATGGGGGAGATAAGTATTTCCATGATGGGGATGTTATACATTTTTGCTTAACCATATTAAAGGTACTCATTATTTTCTTTCTTATATATTCAGGAAAAATCTTATATAGTTCAGGAATTATTCCATCCAGTCTTGGAGCTTTATTATCTTTTAAACTTTTTATTTGCTCTTTCACTTCTGTTAGTGTTATTTGTTTATTTAATATGCTATTTTGTTGCATTGACACCTTAATAGTTATATTTTCTTGAATAAATGTATTTATTACATTATCTGTCTCCAAAAGTGGTGTGTTATTACTTATATCTTTATAGTAGGTTTTGAACACTTCTAATATGTCCATTAAGTTAGATGTATTCTTAACTGAACCATCACTTTTATATTTAATCTCATTAATAACATTTTGATTGTTTATTTTTTTGGATCTTACCTCTATTTTATGTAGATATTTGGGATTTACAGCATAAGATTGCTATTTCAATTTTTCCAGGTTTATGGTTACCTTATGATTCAGAACTTCTAAGAATTTTTGATTTAACTTAGTAATTTAATTATGTGCTACTTTATTTGGTTTTTGCGTCCATTTTTATCTTGTCTATTTTTTTGTAAGTCTAAAAGTTTTGTCCCACTCTCTCCTTTTTAAGGTACCAAGATTTTATTTTACCATACATATAAACTTTAAAGGTGTCCCATAGTATAGTATCGTCACTTCACCATTATCATTTGTTTCCAAAAACATGTCCATTTCTTTCATTATCCATTCCCTAAAGTCATTTAACTTGGTTATGAAAGCAGGAATTCTCTGTAGAAATCTTAAATCATCTGTATGTGTAGTTAATGTAAAGTTTATAGCATTATGGTCCGAAAGTGGACAAGTCATTATAGATACGTCACTTATTTTAGAGTATATATTATTTGATACAAAGACCTTATCAATGTTTGTATACCAAACCGATATGAATAGTGAGTAAAGAATAATGTTCTCTTAGACCATGTACATCTTTAAGGTTCATCTGGTTTGTAAAGTCATTTAAATTCTTGGCTTGAGAAGTATCATTGCCTGATAACAGACAGTTAAAATCGCCTGTTGCTATAACTTCCCCTTTTGCATTTAAAGCAATAAAGGTCCAGATATTTGTCAACATATTTAGTACTCGGTCCTGATATCCAATATGTATTAATCAAAGTATAACACTTCCTATTGATTTCCAAAATAACCATGCTTAGCATCCCATCTTTATCTGAAATTGTACCTATAATTCTTGGCATAGTATAGGTATTTTTCCACAGAATAAGAGTGCCTCTTCTCTTAGTCTTAAAACATGAATCAGCCAGAATGGTATAGCCATTGAATGAGTATTTTTGTAGATTTTTTTTAAATAGATGGGTTTCCTGCAAAAAGATGATCTGGGGTTCATGCATTTTGAAATATTAAGCAAACCAGCTCTTTTGACATTATTGTTCAAACCATTAATATTTAAAGATAAAAATGTTTAAGTCATTGACTATAATGTGTATGTTATTTCCCACCATTCCTGTAACTAGTCTAGTCCAGATACAGATTTGCTGTATCCAGGACTGTTTGTTAGCTTCTGAGTCCCCCAAGCCTTTCTGCATTGGAGGGAAGCATTCTAGCTTATCAGTGGGAGTGGTAAGCACTAGGTAGCCTATCTACCACAAGATCCAGGTACAGATTCTTAGTTTTAGCACTTGAATTTGCTTATTCGTGCTCACCACTTGTTCAGAACTTGTTGTTAGCACTAAATAAGCTACAAATTACTACAGCACTCAACCTTCCTCTTTACCTAAAGGAAAACAGTTTTTGTACTTACTTTCCTCACTTGCTTAGAGAAAAACAGCTCATACTCACTTTCCTCACTTGCTTAGAGAAAAACAGCCCATACTCACTTTCCTCACTTGTCTAGAGGAAAGTAGTTTTTTATTCAGCATGTCCAAGGGTCAGCTCCCAGTGTTCTCTCCTGCCTATCTGATGAATCTGGGCATCTTGGGGCAATGTAGCAATTGCCTCATGTACACAGACAACCCTCTCCTCCTACCACCCAACACCACAACCTGTGAGAGATGCACCTATCTAGCCAAACTGGAGGTAAAGCTCTATCCAACCAAGAAATGAACTTGACAGTCAAGAGGAGAATTTAAACACTTGAACCACACCATACTCATCACATAGTCCCACTAAACCTACACCACAAAACTCCACACACAGAAACACAAAAACATTTGCGGAGGCTCTCAATAATAATCTGCTCAAGCAACAGAGACATCCAAAGCAAAAATGCAAGCAACCTCCACCCCTCAAAACAACCCAAATGACACATAGCCCACAGACTCAGTGTACCAATAAACCACAGCCCATAAGGCAAAACAACGCACCCAACACACTAGTCTTAGGTGACTCTATAGTCAGGCACACTGATGTCCCACTCACCAGGCTAAACAAGGAGAAGGTTACTGTCAGCTGCCTGTCGGGTGCCACTGTCCACCACATAACCCACGCACTCAGGTCACTCCACAAGTACAAATATGACTCTGTCATTGTCCATGTTGGTGTGAACAACCTGAGATGTACTTCCCTGCACTACATGAAAAGACACATGGAAGAGCTCTCAAATCTTGTAGCCCAGGAAGGTATGACCCTAGCCCTGAGTAGCATCCTGCCATTGGCCAGAATGATACCGCAGTACAAGGACAAAATGATTGACTTCAACAATTGGCTAAGCTTCTGGTGTCATTCTAAGGGGATCCAGTATCTGTCTGCCAGGGACGACATGGTCGACAGACCACTATGCTTTGCCAGAGATGGACTGCACCTGTCGACCCTGGGATTCCAAATACTGGTAAGGGTCTTGCTGCCCCTATAGTGCCTTTTTTAGGCAAGGTTCAAATGACAAATTCACCACTGTAACAGTAACAGTCAAGTAAAAACTGAGGGTAATGCTACTCAATGCTAGAAGTCTAAATCTCAAAATGCACTCACTCGAGGCACTCTTAAAATGGAGAACATCAATATCTGTGCAGTGACTGAGACCTGGTTCAAGGCTCTAGAGACCACCCATGCAT
This sequence comes from Protopterus annectens, assembly GCF_019279795.1. NCBI lineage: Eukaryota > Metazoa > Chordata > Ceratodontiformes > Protopteridae > Protopterus > Protopterus annectens. The sequence goes on along the minus strand of NC_056735.1, from coordinate 1,115,681,334 downwards.
TACCAGGCTATAACACATACCACACTTTTCGGCCATCTAACCTGGACCAAAACACCAAAGGTGGAGGTGTGTCCATATTCATTAAGGATATCCACACCTCCAGGCTAGTTGTGCAGCATAATGCATCTGAGGTTATCCAAGTGCAACTAGCTCTGGGCAAAACTGCAATCCAAATTGTAGCTTGCTATAGATCCCCCCCATGCCCCAGGATTCCCACTCCTCTTTTCCTGATATACTGGAAAATATTAGGGTTCAACCAAACACCCTAATGGGTGATTTCAACTATCCCACCATTAACTGGGAAAACTACTCCTGTACCAACTCCTTCGCTCAATGCTTTCTGGAATTCATAAATTCCAATGCCCTGGATCAACTTATCCACACCCCCACCAGGGGCAACAATATCCTACACCTTGTCATTACCAACATGAGTGACCAGTGTTCCACACCTGAAGTCAACTCCTCGTTGGTCAGATTTGACCATAAGCAAATCACCCTAGATATCAGCATTCCGCCCCCACCCACCATTAAGGAAACCACAGTAAAAAAAATTCTCCAACGCTAACTTCATGCTTCTTAAGACAGAAGTGGTGAACTTCATGACACCCATGCAGATGGACAATACAGTTACGACTGTTGAATCTTACACAAATGCACTCTATAAGCACTTACATGAGTGCATGGATTGTGCTGTCCCAAGCAAAACCAAGACATTATCCTTCAAAAAAAGGAAGCCAATCTGGTGGTCCTCTGCCATAAACAAACTCTACAACAGAAGGAAGAAACTATTGCAAAAGAGAGTAAAATCCGATGAGTGGAGGAGCTCCCTGGTCAGCCTCAATAAGAAGCGGAGATCCCTTATAAGATCCTCCAAAGCTAGCTACAAAAAAAAAAAATCGCCACTGATTCTAAGGGCAACTGCAAAGCATTCCATAGCTATGTCAAGAATCTCAATGGCAACACCCAGATCTGCTCTGAGTTACAACAGCACAATGGCAAGAAAATTACAGAACCAACTGACATTACCAACATCCTGGCAGATCAGTTCAGTGCCAACTTTACCCCCCACCACCTAAAGGGCCCATATCTATACAAGAAGAATGCAGAGTCCCTGTAATCACATCTATGCAGGTAAAAGCTGCACTCTCTAAAATTAAAAAAACAGCATCCATGGGATCTGTCAACATCCCAGGCTGCGTTTTACACGAACATCAGAACAAACTGGCTCCCCACCTAAGCACCATGTTCAATCACAGCCTCACGTCAGGCTTTGTGCTCATTCAATGGTGCACAGCAACAGTTATCCCACTCCACAAAGAGGAAGCCACCACTGATCCTGGGAACTATTGCCCTATTAGCCTGACGAGCCTGGTTTGCAAGGCCATGGAATGTATCATCATGGAACTCCTAAACAAAGACAATGGTAACCTCCAAACACTGGTCTCCACCCAGTTCAGGTTTGTGAAAGACAGATCATGCCTTCTGAACCTGATCAACTTCTTTGAGGCAGTCACCAAAGCCAAAGACGAGGGTAAGGTGGTTCACACAGCCTATCTTGACCTCGCCAAGGCTTTCGACACCATCCTCCATTCTGGAATTATAGCTAAACTCACTAAACTAGGTATAAATCCCTATGTCACAAGATGAGTTGCCAAATGGCTCACTGACAGAACCCACACTGTAAAAGTTGCAGACTCCAAATCTGACTTCAAACCAGTGACAAGTGGAGTACCACAGGGTTCAGTCCTGGAACCTCTCCTGTTTGGAATCTACTTCTCTGAAATACAGGCTATCACAGAAGGCCTCTGACTAACAAAGTTAAAGATGATTGCAAACTAGGAGCCATAGTCGAGTCCCCAAATAATGTGGACAACCTACAGAAGGGCCTCACTGAGACAGATGCCTGGTGTCAGAGGCATGGCCTCAAGCTCAATGCCAAAAAGTGCATTGTCATCCCCTTTGCTAAATACTCTGCACCCATGAACTACCACATAAACGGCAGTCTATTTAATGCCAAATGTGTGATAAGAGACCTTGGGACCCAGGTGTCACCACAATAAACAGGACCTGCTGGAGGGATAGATTCCTATCCCAGAGACTTCCTATACTCTGGAACAAGCTACCCATTTATGTCAAGCAAAGTTCCTCATTAGCACTCTTCACAAGAAAAATCTTGATGAGTAGATGGGAAGTAGGAAATACACCCCGGCGATCACTTCTGTGGCTCTGCTCAACAGGGGCACAGGAAATTAACTTTCTTGGGTGGTGTAAGCCAGGGAACCTTGTGGGCTAGTCTTACTTAGGCCCTTGGGCCGATAGCCTAGTATCTACCTATGAACCTGTTACTAACTGAAAGACTTTTCTTCAGTGTTGACTTGAAATCTACTGAAATCTTACTTAGCATGGATGCATAATGTGTATTAAGCACTACTTTCAAAAACCCAAAACTATTTACAAACACGTACATGAAACAAAGTATCTGGTTTAGTTAAAAACTTAACTAAACCATCCTTCCACCACCTCTCCAATACCAAACACAAATTATCCATCTCTGCTTAGAATATAGTATTAAAACAAAAAGAAAAGCCTTATGAAAGCAACTAAGTAAATCTGAATCCATAAAATATATATTAGAATGAGAGTGTCCAATATATCTGAAGGTATATGAATATGTCACATATGATAACAGCACCTCTAATACGTAGATATGCCAGAAATACACATCAGATCAAAGTAAGTACAAACTTTAGAAGCTGAGGGTTAAGAAGACTGTCATTATTTCCAAGACTTTTCAAGAAACGTCAGATAATTTAACCATTTTGTCAGTCATCTATCTAACATTTTTCATGTAAGGATCTGTTGATATATATATATATATATATATATATATATATATACACACATATACATATATATATATATATATATATATATATATATAAACACTTATTACAACATAACTATTATATTTTGCAATTATACACATATTACTCATATGTATTAACAATATCTATGTTGACATCTTTCATCAGGAAGGGGAGAAAAAAAGGGGCTTCACAATCCTCTGTTTAGTTACTAAAGGTGTAGTTATATAAAAAGTTTGATGTCAATATGCATAATGAGTTTTCTAATGCAGCTCGTAGTTCACTTGATGTCATTTAGGTACTAAACAGTGTCACTGAATCTGCAGAATGTATGCATCTATAAGAGTACATAAGCATTTTCAAAAGAGTTAAACACTTTTATCATTACTAATTATTTACCATTTAAAGTATCTAGTGAAGGACAACAAAATTTCAAGAGCACACAGTCACAACTAATAAACACCAAAAGGCACTAAGCAGAGCTGGGGGTCCAGAAAAGTACGCTGTAACCTTGAGCTTGATATGGTATTCTGAAGAAGTCACTGAATAAGCAGAGAAAAAAAGTGCTTAATCTATTGACTTTTTGTTTTATTTTAAAATAAATGTATTGAATAAAGCTTTTCTACGGACCTGGCTTTACAGCGTACTTTTGGGGATCCCCAGCTCTGCTTAGTGCTTTTTGGTATTTATTAGAATTTCAAGTACAACCATTTAACAATTTCAAAAGGTCAAATGATGTCATCATTGTTGTTTCCTCAAGCTGCAGCTTCATAAACTTGTTAAAAAATTATCTAAATAGGCTCATGCACAACACAAGTTGTCTCTAGTGAAGAAAAAAGCATTTCGGTGGGAAATTCAGATCTTGAAGCTTTTAGAGTTTACAGAAAGCAAAAAAAAAAAAAAAAAAACCACTCAAGCTGCCTTGTCAGTGCATGTCATGAATCTCCACAACGAGAACAGTCACACAGACCACCAGTTTTCTCACAAAACATCATAGTGAAAAAATTAACCCTTTCATATAAAACAACTAATTAGAAGTAACAACAGCTGCCTCAAATCAGAAATCATATAACATTTCAATCATTTGCCCACCAGTTAATCAGACCAAAGACAGAGGAAAAAAAAGGAACCTAGTGTGTATATATATATATATATATATATATATATATATATATATATATATATATATAAACTTATACTTGGTTATCTATAAAACACCATTAATATACTGTTTTAATGTTTAAATACATCTAAACAAAGAGTCTAAAACATCTAGTTAGAAACACTAATCAGAAACACCTCATTACCCCACCACTGACCCACTAGAAAAAAATGCACTTTGGTATTAAGACAAATTATACTATTACTGAAGAATTAGAAGACATACATCATTTGTAGTTATTTAAAAGGGAAACATATGTAAAGTACTTATAATAGGGAAAAGAGAGAAAATGAACACTGGTAACAAAAAAGAATTGGAAGAAAGAAGATAGAGTGAGAAAAATGTTATTTAAATACTTAGTATTATATGTAATTAGAAGTAGTAGATATAGAAAGGAAAAGAGAAAGTTAATAAAAATGATTTACATTGCCTTACAGCATAGAGACTTTCCAGAATCAAATATATTATGATTCATAAAAGAAAGCATTTAAAATTAGAAGGAATTTATTCATTTTTCCTTTAGTTTCTTAGTTTTGTTTGCTCCTTCCTTCACAGACCATCCTTTTTTTTTGTTGCCTGTCTCTTCAAACTCTGGGATGACCACTCCATTTCTTCTGTGTCCAACAGTATTTTCTTCTTTTCGATAAATTCTACTGCTTCTTGTAGGGAATCAAAGATCTTCACTCCTTCCAGCAAGGTGATTTTTATTCTTGCAGGGAAAAGAATTTGAGCTTTAATATTGGCTTTTTTCAAGGACTTAATTAGAGGAACACATTCCTTTCTTCTGGAATTGACTGTAGAAGTGTAGTCATTGTCAAAACAAATAACTTTTTCACCCATCTTGATAGGGGAATTAGTCCAAGCTGATTTCAGCACGAAGTCCTTGTCTTGCGAAGAAAGAAATCTAACTATTATAGACTGGGGTTAGATGCACTCAGAGATGAAGCTGGATTTGCCAGGGACCGATAAGCCCTCTCAATTCCAAGAGAAAGAGATTCAGGCATGTTTAGTGCTGATGAAAACCACTTATTGAGGAAGTGAATCATGTTAGCACACTCTTCTTTCTCAGGAGTTCCATATATTCTTATGTCTACTTTCAAGGTTTTCCAGTTTCTCAATCAGCCTAGTGTTTTGTCTCAGAAGAAATTCATCATGATGTTCATTTTCTGTCACTTTAGTATATAGGTCAGTTACTGTTTCCTCTAAGGCAAGAATATGTTTAGATTGCTTTTTTACTATTCTATTTAGAGGTTCCCGTTGTTTACTGCATTTTTGTTTGATAATATCCATTTTGTTTTCAAATTTATCTATTTTTAGTGACAGTTCTTGGATGTTTGTTATTATAAGATGTAGTTCTTTCTTCACTGCACTCTCCTGGTGTGGGTTCTTCGAGTTGCTCATCTTGAGATCTCCAGTAGAAAACTTCTTGACCGGAATAATTAAAATATTCTCTTGACTATGTAATATTTTTTAGAAAATAATAAAGAGTCTATGTTAATCTAACTTTTAGTATACTTTGTTATATTTTTCTAAAAATTAAAGTATATTTCCTGTCAGGATATTAAAATCTAAGCAGAGCTATGGATTTCTGCTGCTATCAGACTGGCATCTTGGCCACGCCCCCCCCTTATGGTTTCTTCTGAAATCCATGATTACCTCCTTAGTCTTATTCACACTGAGTGTCAGATTAAATGAATACATTTAAATGAATACAGTGTTCAAATGCACAAAGATCAGCATTACTGGAAAATCAAGTTGTTCTATAGTTTGTAGGTTTATAGATAAGTGTCAGGCTAACTGTCCTTGTGGGCCATTTTAAGCCTAGCCAATTTCCCTTCAAAGGTGAGAAATAAACCCTATATATTGTAATAGAAACACTTTAACCATTACGCCAACCTCCCAAAAAGTACTGTATTTTTGCTGTCAAGACTGCTGGGGCAGGTTTCTACATTAGGCCTCTTTTCGATTTAACACATGGACCACTGATGTCATAACTATGGAAAAAGAACACACACTTGTATCTATCAAACTAAGTACTCAGCAATTAACAAAACTGTCTTCTAATGTCAAAACACATACCTTGTCATTATTACTAATCCCAAAATGTTTTGTTACTTCTGTATGTCCTTTATTACTCATTTGCATACTGACTTGCTGGAGCAACTCACTGGCTGAAGCAACATGTTGCACTTGTGCATGCATGCAAGCCAAAAAAAAATATTCTAAATACAGAAAACTGCCATCAGCTCCTGTTTATTTGCAGGATGTAGTAACATACTAAAATCAATGGAACTATAAACTCGGAAGTGCTCTTTCTGCCAACCAGTATGTTATTTTTTTTATTTATTTAATTGCTTTTGTTGATTAGATTAGTTCTACAAGGCCTATGGCTTACTTTCAGAGGAGACTTGAGGCAACATTCACTCTGATTACATTGACAAGATAATTGTTGATGTGATAATGGACCTTTGATTTTTTTTTTTTTTTGGCTCTGCTTGATCTAGTTGAGCTACTTTCATCTCAGGCAAATGGAACCTCAGTCTGACAACACTTCTGAAAGACAGTACCTCAGGAATACAACAGCCCACTTATACTGCACTACACTGTAAGTGCCAGAACACAAATTTAAGCAAATGGCATTGAAACAGAACCCACAGCTGTTTGCCCCTTCCAGCAGCAAAGGTATCCATGCTACCTGCTAAGCTACTGACAATGAACTTGATATTAAATGTTCCTACAGCATATTACCCACAATGGTGAACAAACACATAAATGATTCACAAAAGAGCAGTTGTGACACCAGAACAATATAATATACAATACAAAAAGAAGGCCAGAGAAGTGGCATAGGAATAATTCAGTGACAAGTCACATAGCAGCAGCTAGAAATAAATAAGCAAAGATTAAGCATACAGGAACAGCAGAAATAGTGAAAACGCAAGAGTCTATACAAAACTAAAATTCCACACTGAACATAAATTTGTGAGCAGACAAAATAGCTACAGTATAAAAATGCTCACAACTAACCACATCCAGAAAATGCAACATGCAATACTTGAAAAAAGTATACAATGAGGGCATGGCAATCCTTTTTATTCTGATAAATGCAACAAACATACTTACAATGTTTCATAGCCACAAAGCATTCAGTTCTGCATATAACAGTATTGTTCGACAAGTCGTGCCTATCACTACAAGAGAAACAAGCGATTATTCTACCATAACAGACTTCAACATGAACCTCCTTTTTCCTGTTTTTTACATGGGGTCAGAGTGTCATATCAACAATGGCCTTCATCTACAGCCAATGTCCATACTGCCATTATTGCACCATAATACATACCATTTTATCTGTCATTGTTTACTTGGCTATTTGCAGCTATGTACGACCTCTAAGTGAATCAGCTAAAACTATACAAGGCTGCAATGGACACATCTAAGTGACTATTTCTGGCACTTAACAGTGATTTTCAAAAAATAGTTTATAAAAATTTACTTGTTTCTTTGTACTTCCAACAGAATAAATGTTTTCAATATGTGAAGTCTATAACAATCCATAAAAAACATGATTACCTATTTTCCTGTGCACTGACTTGGGTACATGGGAACGCTGAAATCTTTCTGTTGCTTCCTGGAGTTTTTGTTTCCTTTGCTTAAGCATCTCCTCTCTAACTCTTTGTTCTTTTTTATTTTCCTCTTTACATTTGTCCTCAAAAGCTCTGAAAAAAAAGTTTTAAATAGAATTGTATAATGATGGGTTATTACTAGTCAAAACTACACATGCTGATTGGACAGACCAATTAGAGTGTCTATTTAAAGCCAGCCTTTATCTGCACTGCTAGTTGCAGTCATTCACAATACAGGCATGGTTACCAAACAAACATACAAAGTAGACTACAAGAAAAAAAACATTAGCACTTGAGCAGGAAGACTAGAAAAATTAAGAGTTAACTTGAAAATAGACACGAGTGCACTCTAAAATGAACAGCAGACATTTTTATAAATGAAAGTGATAACATTCATTTATAATGATTACCAGTGAACTTCATCACTGGTAATTTTTACAGAAAAATAAAATACTAAAGCATACTAAACGTCAACAGTCATGGCTGCTATTTTTCTTTGCCGTTGAAATTATAAATGAAAGCTCAAGTTTAAAAAAATGAAGAAAAGCAAGCACACAACATTTTACAAAAGAAGAAGTAGCCTGTCCTCACAGCCAAAGATATATATCTTTTACTAATATAAGTTGTCCAGGCAGTCAACAGAGATATTTCCCACCACATAATGTCATTATTTAAAATGGCGAGCTATATCTGTTTAACTAATGACACTATATAAAATTTTAAATAAAGTGGCAAGAACAATATAAAATAAGAGTGTAGAATTGTTTATTTACAGTTAAGTAGAACACATAAGTAAACATACAAAAAAGTTAAAAATAGATCATCTACACAGTATTTTACAAGATGAATACCACTATAATAACAGTTTCGCCTGAATGACCAAACCATTATACAACTGTAGATAAACTAAGTATTACCCACACCCAGCCATGGACTATTGGTAAATTAAAGGCTATGCTCTGAAGCCTAATCTTCAGAAAACATAGCAGCTTATATAGCAAATCATAACTTGGATTTCAATGTTACGTAAATACAGTGTGTGCCACTCCAAAGTTATAAAACATTTTTTCTTTTTAATTCTGACACATCTTCTCTAAATAACACATTTGGAAAAATCTCATTTTGGGGACTGAATAACATAATAGCATACTAACACGTCATGTCTAACAAGTATATTAGACATGTATTTTATTCCATTATAGCAACACAACCTGAGTTTTGTCGGTCTTTAGAAAACTGCATTAGTTCAAATGAGGTACAAAAGAAAGTAATAATATACTCTAATTAGAAACAGTGATTCTGGTACACTAGTTAGCACTTCTGCCTCATAGTACTTGGTTTAATGGTTTGATTCTGGACTGGGATGTCATCTTTGTGGGGTCTGCATCTTCCCTCCATATTACACGTGGAGTTTTATTGGGGACCTCAGTTTCCTCCATTATCCCAAAAGAAAGCCAATAGCTTGAACTAGTAATTCTCCAAACTGCCAAAACATATATGGTGTGGATGTGTGTGCATGCAGAAATGGCAGCAAGCCTTATGCCCACTGATTCCCAGGACAGTTTGCAACTCCCATGTGACCTTGAATAGGATGAAGTGGATGCAGAATCCACAGGCAATAAGGGAACCCAGGAATGGGTACAGGACAAGAACACTACAGGAAGGGTTAAAAGAGATAACAAGGTACAAAATTAATTCAATGTAATGTTAGAAAAAGAAGACCCAAACTAAGTGAGTTCTAGAGACTTCTGCAACTAGGGGAGGCACACAATTCATGGATTAAGCCTTGAGTACCTGAAAAAAAGAGGTTATGTACTTAACATAACATTCCATCTGTGTTGTCCCTTTTCATTCTTCCTCAACTGATGGGTTGGCCATTACTAAAGCTCGTGGCAACCAAAAACTCTCAACCTTCTCCTTACCCATAATGCACCAACCATAAGTTACCTCAGATTTTGTTTGCTAATTTTTACCCAAAAAGAAATATTTTAACTATGCACAGATAAAGGAGGTGTAAAAATACATGCACTCAATACAGGAAAAGAACATATCTGGAGTTCAGTATAAAGGGCTGTGATGTCCCTTAAAAAAATCATTCTTCCAAAAGTTTGAAAAAAAAAAAAGGATGAGGGTTGCTGGGCGGGGGATTGAGGAAGAATGAAAATGGACAACACAGATGGAACATTATGCTAAATACATACATTTTTTATCTGATGTTATCAATTTTCATTCTATCCTCATCTGATGGGACAGGGTCCCAGCTACCTAAAATCCCAGGTGAACTCAAGGAAAGGATATTTCTGAGCACAGATGAACCAAATGACGCTCTACCTCTGGAGACCAGATCCAAGTTGTAATGAGTAACAAAAGTATGGGGAGTAGCTCAAGTTGCTGCTGTACATATGTCATCCATGGACGCTCTAGAAAGGAAAGCTAAAGAAGTTGCCATTGATCTAGTTGAATTAGCTGTACTGGTTTGTAAGCTAATACCCATTTTTTATAAATAAATAAGATACAATTAGTTAACAATCTGGCTAAAATTGGCAACTGGTTTACCCAATTTCAAATCTAGAAAGGAAACAAATTGGTCTGTTTTTCTAATGTCTTTTGTCCTATGCAGGTAAAAAGTACTTGTCTGTGAACACCTAATAAATATAACATATATTTGCCTTTGTTAGAAAATTTGAGAAGAATACTAGCAAATTAATGGCTTGATTGATATTTGATTCTGACACCACTTTGGAAAGGAAGGAGCATTTGTTTGTAATGTCACTCTATTCTTGTGAAAAATCAAGTAGGGAGGCTTTTAAGACAATGTTTGAATTTTTGAAATATGTCTAGCAGACATAATGAATACTTGAAAAAATATTTTCCAAGTAAGATATTTGAGGTCACATTTCGCTGCTGGTTCAAAGGGGAATGTATAAGTGCCTGCAGTACCAGACTGAGGTCCCACAGGGGAGTAGGGTATTTAAACTGAGGTATTAAAAGTAGAATGCCTCGCATGAAAGCTCTACACAACTTATATGAGGCTACTAAAGAACCCTCAAAGCCAATGTGAAAGTTTGATATCGCTGCCAACTGAACTTTAATGGTTGAGGAACTAAGCTCCTTCTTTGAAAGGTAGGGCCAAAAACTCAAGTATGTTATGCATCAGAGCTGAAAAAGGATCAATATGATTTTGATATGTCCAGTATGCAAATCTTTTCCATTTACTACAATAGAGTTTATGTGTTGAAGGTTTATGTAAAGATAAAAGTATATGTCAGACAGGGAAAGAGAGCATAGGTTGTCTAGCTATTAATTGAATTGGAGTAGCCAGGCCATCAGCCCAAGGTTTGATATGTCTGGATGGATCATGCCTGTCGGGTGAGACAGGAGGTCTGGAGTTGGATCCAGAACCCAAAGTTGGTGAAGTAAGTGAGGCCAATGAATGGGAACCATGCTCTTCAACATGGCAGCTTTCTGTAGGAATTTCAGAATTAGCAGGATTGGTGGATAGGTGTATAGCAGACAGTTTGGGGGAGGGCAATTGTGAAGTAAAGCATTCCTTGGTGATTCCCCCTATGGAGGGAATTAGGGCAAAGTAGCTGCTGCATTTGTTGTTTAGGGGAGAAGCAAAAAGATTGCAGCAAGGCTGGCCCTACTGATGAAAAATCATTTTCGTCACATTTTTGTTGAGAGGCCACTCGTGAGGTAGAAGAATGCACATGCTTAGCTTGTCTGCTGTCAAATTGGATTTCCCCGGAATGTGCATTGCTATAAGAAAGTGATTGGATGAGATCACCCATTGCCACACTCTGAGTGCTTCTTGATACAAAAGGTAAGTACTGGTTCCTCCTTGTTTGTTGATGTACCAAACTACCGACACATTGTCCTTTTGAATCGCAAGGGAGAGCATCTTGAAGGGCCTGCAAAACTAAAAGCACCGCTCTGTGGTCACTTTGGCCTAGAGCTGAGGGGGGAACAAATAGATGGCTTTGTAGAACCTGATCTGATTGAATCCACTACCTGAGATCTTTCTTGCATATGTGAGTTATTCATATCAGAGTTGACATAGGCTGGTAAATTATTGGCCAGTGTGTTGCCAATATCCACTGTAGAATCCTCATGCAAAATCTGGTTAAAGGTACTAGTGTTATTGCTGCTGACATTGATCCTAGAGCTTGAAGGACCAAGCAGGCTGATATCTTGGTACTGCAGATTATTTTTCTGACCTGTGATCTTACAGTTTGAACCATTTGAGGGAGGCAGTGAAGCTATCACTGACTTTGTGTCGAACAGTGCTCCTATAAATTCCAAATTCTGAGTTGGTTCCAGTTGAGACTTGCTGTAGTTTATGGTTATCCCTTTGAGAAAACACGTCTGGAAAATCTGATCTTTTGCCCTTATTAATTGATGCCAGGGTGGTAATGAGCCAGTCATCTAGATATGGAAACACCCAGAATCCTTGCAGTCTCAAGTGAGCTGCTATTACTGCCATACATTTCGTGAACACCCTGGGGGCTGTGGTGAGACCAAAGGGCAGAACTCTGAATTAGCAATGACTAGCTCCCAGCTGGAACAGAAGCATAAGTACCTTCTGGGTCGTCTGTTCATCTTTATGTGATAGTACACATCCTGAAGGTCTACTGAGCACATCCAGTCGTTCTTGCCCAAAAAAAGAGAGAATGGACTGAATCATGACCATCCAAAACTTGGTGCTTCAAACTGACTTGTTTAAGTTGCAGAGATCCAAAATTGGTCTCCAGTCCCCTGTCTTCTTTAGCGCTAAAAAGAAAGTTGAATTAATTTTCGGATTCCATCTGGTCTGGAGGGACCTCTTGGATGACTCTTTTTTTCTAGCAGCTTTTTGTATTTGAATTGCTACTTGTACCCTCTGACTGGGTGGAACATTGGGGATCTTTCTTGAGATTCTGAGGTAGAAGGAAAAAGAGTATTATATAACTTTTGGAAATAATCTTCTACACCCAAGTATCTTTTGTTATGTCTAGCCAGGTTCTCTGGTGAAGGGATAATCGACCCCTGATTTTCTCCAGACGTTCTCCAGAGGTGGACAATCGAGCATCCTTTCAGGAGCACTGGTAAGTTCTGTCAAAGAAAGAATCTCTGGACCACTGGTTTTGCAGGCCTCTGCCATGGGGGTGGCATCGACCATTGGAGTTCCCTCCTCTGCCCCGGGGGAACTTCCTCCACATGTGTCCTGCAAAGGACCCTGGGATTTCTTGAACCACATCCTCTGACCACCTCACTGATTCATAGAAAAATATCTCTGAGAGATCGAAAAATGTATGCCCATGGCAGATATGGTCTTTCTATCCTTCTCACACCTGGATAATGTGTTCTTCACATTGGGGCCAAACAAAGAAGTGCTATCAAAAGGAGCATTGATGAATGAAGATTTGAAGGGCTCTGTAAAATCACATAAGCACATCCATGCACGTCTCCTGATAGAAATGCTTAAACCCACTGCCCTTGAGAATCCTTCGATTACATGCAAAATGATCCTCATGGAAAAATTCCACATATCTTGCAGAGCAGCCAACTGAGAAGCCACAGATGACTGGACCTCTGCAGTAACAGATTCTGACAGGGTATTTGGGAGTTCCTTAATCAAATCCCTCTGTAATCTTGTAAAATGTGCCAAATAATTCAGCAACCTTAAGGTGAAAGTCACTGAAGCATAGACAGACTTCCCAAACCTATCCATCACCCTAGACTCCCTGTAGGGGGATGAACAGTGGAACTCTCCTTGGCAAGTATCTTTTTGGTCTCTGCCACCACAACCATAGCATCAACTGGCACCCCTTTACCCCAAAACTGCTTATCCAAAGGTGGTGCCATAATCTTGCCTAGTCTTCTAGGTATGGACTCAACTGTGCCGGGTTCCTTCCACACCTGCCAAAAGACTAACTCAATAAAAATCACAAAAAGAATGGTAAAAGCTCAGGATAGCCATGGAAGACATTTTATTCCAAAATAAAAGATAAGTACTTTCGTTTTACAACATTTAAAACTTCATCAGATCATATGAAATTTTAAATGCTTTAAAACAAAAGCGCTCATCTTGTACTTTGAAAAAAAAATTTCCATGGCTATCCTGAGCTTTTAGCATTTTTTCTGTGATTTTCATTTATTTATTATTATTTTGTTTGGACTTGTATAGACTACCTCAATATGTTTGTCAGCAGGAGGAGTAACTCAGGAGTTAGACGGGCCAGTACTGAAAGCCTCCAGGAACACAAACTCATGGGATAAACGGCTGCAGGGTGTCCAGCCACCTCTCTGTCTTAGGATGTCCCCAAATGAGACATCTTCAGAAGGTGACCATGGGGACACTTCACCATCATCGAAGTCCATATCTTCTGTGACTGACTCTGTATCTTCTGTGACCGACTCCCTCTGGGGAGTCCAAGTGCTTCTTCTTGCACATCTTCTTCCTAGGGACTTCCTCAGTGGGATGCACTGGGGAGGTACCGGAAGAAATTGAAATACTCTGTTGGGAAGCCTGGGGGTCTCAGACTGGCTGCCCCTGTGGTAAACAGTGTTGAGGTTCCGGGCTCAGAGACATCAAGGTAGAAGGATGAAGATCCAAGGTGGTAGGATCTGTCTGTTCTGCCGAGGCAGGCAAAATCCTCTTCACATCCTAGAAGGTAGACCAACTCAGAGAAAGAGAAGATGTTGGATCCAAAAAGACAAGCTTTTAGACCACTGTCCTCCTCCACTCCAAAGGTAATCTCTTCAACGTGTAAGCCACAGCTGAGCTATCCAGCACCTCAGATCCGACAGGAAAACTTCGACTCCAAGAGCTCTCTGAACCAGAATATTCACAGCAAGATCAGAGTAAGCTTTGGATCAGAAAATACTGCTTTCTTTGGATCCATGCCAGATGGATCCAGACAGTCTGGACACAGAGACGTTGAGACAGTTGAAGAAATCAAAGGAAGGACTTGTAGTGGGGGTGTGGTGGAAGAATGGACCTCCTGACCCATAGGGGTAGAAGCCAGTAAAACACCCATCTGGCTCTGTGCTGAGAGGATCTTCCACACCACTCTTTCCACATTTTCCTCCATCAAACTTCTGGAACAACGAGTGGAAAAAATTAAAGGCGAACCCTGGTCGGTGATACTCCAAGAAAGGTGAGGGCACTGGATCCAAAGATAGGTTCATAGGTGTGTACTAGGCTAATAGCCCTGGAGCCTTTACAAGCCTAGCCCATAGGATTACCCTGACATCGTGTTACCCAACCTTAGTTCCCAGTGCCTCTGTCAAGTAGAGCCACTGGAGTGATCCCCGGGATAAATTTTCTATTTCCCATCCACTCATCAAGATTTCTCTTGAAGACCGTCAGTGAGGTGCTCTGTCTGACATGTATGGGAAATGTATCCCATAGCATGGGCAGACTCTGGGTTATGAACCTGTCCCTCCAGCATGTTTTGTTGATTGTGGTAATGATGTAGAGGTCTCTGGAGCATGTTGTGCGAAGGGATTGGGATTTCTTTAGATGTAGCATTTCTAAAAGAGCTGGGTCAGACATGGCTTTGTAAGTCAAGCAGAGATCACCTCTAAGTAGGCGATATGAGACAGAGACTAGTTGGAGTTGTTTGAGTCTGTCCATATAGGACAAGTGTTTAAGGCCTAGGATCCTCTTTGTGAGGCACTTTTGCAGCCTCTCCAGTTGTTGCAGGTGTCTAGTGAGGTACATGCCAAATAGGGCATTGTACTCGATGATTAGCCTAATGAGGAAAGAGTAGAGGGAGACAATGACCTCTTTCTTCCTGGATGCAAAACCCTTAGTAATGAGATGTGCCACATAGAAGGCCTTTCTGACCACAATGGCAATGTGGTGGTCAAAAGAGAGGATGCTGTCAACTGGTGTTCCCAGATCTCTTACAACACCTTCTCTGTTCAGTGGACTACCATCGATGTGGTAATTCATGGGAACCGTTTTTTTCCCAAAGGGGATGATGACACTTTTTTTTGGCATTGAGCTTAAGGCCATGGTCTTGACACCAGTCGTTGGTTTCAGAGAGGCCTTTCAGGGCCGGTGTTATCATTTTGGGGGCCCCCAGCAGATGTCAAGCTGGGGCCCCCCTAGGCACTTCAAGTCTATGTATCACCCTGTCACTGCCACCCTTCCTAAGCAACCTTTTCGTTCATGCTGCAAACTTTTAGGAGTAGTATGCACTGACTGACATTTAACTACAATATTCTTACATTACAAGACTTGTGTACTACACTGTGTTGGCCCATCTCACAAAAAGGGACATTTACAGTTACTGGCATTTAGTTGCAGCAATGATATATTGCAGCAACTCTAAGTACAGGTCTGCACTTAGGTAAAATGGTACCCTAGGCCTACTGTTTCAGACCTCTTCCATACACACAATAGTCTCCAGTCTTCCCCATCCTCCCTCCCCATCTTGGGCTCCCCATAGCATGCACATTACTTTGTTTCTTCCTTTTCTCACATTTTGCCTTACTTTTCAGCATTTTCAAGAAGCTATAATTTTCTACATGCTCTGAAGTGCATTTTAAAGTTTATTTTTCTTTTTACACATCTTTTCATCCAATAATGGCTTGAACAGAAATTATGATTAAGTAAAGAAATTGTGTTGCTGTTCAGCTTTAGTTTTCATTGCAACCTTTCAACATACATTTCCTGAGCAAAGGCAGTACCATAATAACCATTTAGGAAATAAGAAAAGAACCATTTAGGAAATAAGAAAAGAATTTCAGTTTTATATATATATTTTTTTTCTTTCAAGGAAGACATACGTTGTACCCAAGGTTTAATGTTCAAAGATGACAAAACAGTAGCTCACAATAAACTAACAACCCTTTGTTGCATTCCCCCCAAAAGACTGCTTATTCATCCCTCTGGTGTTAGACTGGGATGAAGGCAGAGGTTCAAATTGCCACAGTCGTGTACTTCAAGGAACTGCTGATATACATACACATATAGTAGGTGGTCTCACTCCTCAACCCAAACTGTCAAAGGCAGCCACCTGTATATGTCCTAAGTGTGATTGTGAGAGTGAAAAATAATGATTATAGTAACGCATTCTACTTTGTTGTTCCTATACAAGCTGTAGTAATCTTCTTTGTACACCTCTGAGGTTTGTGAGAAAAGTAAAAGAAACAATGACCACACTGTCCTCAGCCCAAACACAAGTTTTAATGACCTCATGTGCACACCTCTGAGATTTGACTGTGAGGAATAACACCACAAACCCCCCCCCCATATAACCTACAGCAGCTTCCTGTACACACACATCCGAACAGGGCTGGTTTTAAAATGGGTGCAGTTGAGAGAAGAGGCCATTATCAGCTTTATCCTAACAGGGTCATATCACAGCCCTGCTCAGGTTAAAGAGTATACTCATAATATATATATGTATATTTTTTCACCTCATTTTTCCTCAAACAACAGTGTCTGTGGGGCCCCCACACAGTCAAGGATGATTAAGAGAGCCCTTTGTATTCATTTATACAGTCTGGAGAGTAGGGATCCCCAAAGTCTTAGAAGATCCAAGTGTCTGAATGTTCTGGGATACATTTTATGACTTACTTTTGAAATATAATTTCTTGTTAGCTACAGTTTTTACTGACACTCAGAAGAATAATGTATGTGCCCTGGCATTACTGAGTGTGTGCACAGACAAAACTAACATTTTTACAAAAACACACACATTATACATGATTTCAGCAATACATTGTGCAACACTGGTACCAGCACACCAGATCAGTGACTGCTGTTAAGCAGTCATCAAACAGCAGCAGGGATGGGTCACTTTTATTTGCCTCAGTGAGGAGTAATGCAAACCTGTCACTGTCCCTGATTTCACACACCTTCCCTGATTTTGCACATAATTTTGTTGTCCTTTGTAACAAATTTGATTTGCTTGTAAATCATTTGGGGTTACAGACAGCCAATAAATCCAGACATTAGAGTTTTACACTTAATGTCCAAAAAAAAAAAAAAAAACATGTTGATACAAAAGGTGTTATTCTATTATCTTTTTCATTGAATCAAAGTAATATTTAAAATATGTTCCTGATTTTGAGCATTTATTCTGCTATTATTGGTATTGCACGGAATTCTTCTGTGAAGAAATTAAGAGTTACAGTATCTTTCATTCTACAAGCATTTATAAAACTCCCCAAAAGAGAAAACCATCCATGAAGATGAGAAGTATTAGCTCTTCTTAAAATCCAAGGTATGCATGGACACTGGTCACACTGGGCTGCTTATCTCTCTAGTGCTTACCTTGCTTATGTTCATTATCAGCTTTATCCTAACAGGGTCATAGCACAGCATGTTCAAGTTAAACAGAATAATCATGAAATTAATACATTTTTCTCCTCATTTTCCCCAATCAGCAGCAGCTTTTGTGGGGCCCTCACACAGTGAAGGATGATTAAGGGGTGCGCCTTGCAACCACATGTATTGCAGGTATGTAAAGCGGGCTATGTTGTTAGTTTTAGTATAGTCAATGTCCACCAGCAGGGTTTAACTAAGCCATGGACACTACGTTAGTGGTAAAATATTTAATGGAATTGTGAAGGCTCTTGCTTGATAAAACACTATTACTATAAGCAAAGATATTTTTGAATTTTAAAGGAGATATAAATAAGCATGCTACCCACCTGGTTTATTAAGTATACAAGATTGATGTACTAGCTTTTGTTGGTTTGACAGACATGTTACAA
Source organism: Protopterus annectens (assembly GCF_019279795.1). Classification (NCBI taxonomy): domain Eukaryota; kingdom Metazoa; phylum Chordata; order Ceratodontiformes; family Protopteridae; genus Protopterus; species Protopterus annectens. Next base: position 1,115,662,969 of record NC_056735.1, on the reverse strand, counting down.
AGTATCAAGTTAAGGTAACTTGCTGTGGTTGGGGGCTCCCCGGAACAGGTGGCCCCCAGCGACCACAGGGTTCGCTGGTGCCTAAAGCCGGCTATGCCTTTCTGTAGGATGCCAACATCACTTGGGGAGTCAATGATAGCTCCCAACTTGCAATCATCTGTGAACTTTGTCAGCCAGAGTCCCTTTTTGCTGGCCTGGACTTCGGAGAAGTAGATACCAAACAGGAGAGGACCCAGGACCAAACCCTGTGGGACTCCACTCTTGACTGGTCGGCAGTCTGACTTGGAGTCAGCTACTTTCACACTGTGGGTTCTATCTGTGAGCCAGTTTGCAACCCACCTAGTGATATACAGGTTGATGCCTAGCTTAGTGAGTTTTTCTATGATTCCTGAGTGGGGAATGATATCAAAGGCCTTGGCCAGATCAAGGTAGGCTGTATGAACCACCTTGCCTTCATCCACAGCTCTGGTGACTGACTCAAAGAAATCAAGCAGGTTGAGCAAGCATGATCTACCCTTCACAAACCAAACTGTGTGGGATCCAGAGTTCGGAGATTCCCTATATCCTTGTTTATTAGGTCCATGATGATGCGTTCCGTAGCTTTGCATATCAGACTCGTCAAGCTAATGGGGTGATAGTTCACTGGGTCTGTAATCACTCCTCCTTTGTGGAGCGGGATGACTGTAGCAGTGTGCCATTCAGAAGGGACAAAGCCTCAGGTGAGGCTGTGGTTGAACAGGGTACACAAGTGAATTGCCAGCTCACTCTGTAGTTCATGTAGAACACAAGCAGGGATATTGTCAGGTCCCATAGAAGCTGTATTCATGGCCTTAGACAGTGCTGTTTTAACCTGTGCAGCAGTAATATCGGGTGCTTGGCAATCTACTGTTATTGTAATTGGTTCTTTGGGTGGGAGAGGGTAAAGCTGGTACTGAATCTGTCGGCCAGTATACTGGCAATATCTGTTGGCTCGTTATAGGAGGTACCATTCTGCAGTAGCTCAGAGCAAATCTGGGTATTGGTGTGGAGATTGTTTATATAACTATAGAAGGCCTTGTGGTTGTTTTTACTATCTGCTGCAATCCTGTTTTCATAGCTAGCTTTAGAGGATTTGATGAGGGATCTCAACTTTTTGTTGAGGCTGATAAGGGAGTTTTTCCAGTCTTGGGACTTCACCTTATTCCGCATCAGTTTTCTCCTTCTGTTGTAGGGTTTGTTTATGGCACGGGACCACCAGATTGGCTTCCTTTTTTTGGAGGAGATCGTTTTGGTTCTATTGGGTATGGCGAGATCCATGCATTTGTGTAAGTGTTCATACAGTGCATTGATGTATGATTCGGCAGTCATGCAACTATTCTCCATTTACATGGGTGCCACGAAGTTAGACATCTCTGATTTTAGGAGCCCAAAGTTAGCTTTGAAGAAGCTTTTCATGGTGGTTACCTTTGCGGGGGGGGGGGTGTATTTCCAAGTGATTAGTTTGTGGTTGGATCTAACTAGGGAGGAGTTAACTATTGGTGTAGAGCAATGGTCGCCCATGTTAGTAATGGCCAGTTCAAGGATGTGGCTACTTTTAGTGGAGGTAAGAACGAGCTGGTCCAGGACACTGGAATTAATGAATTCCAGGAAACTTTGGGCAAGTGTATTGGTACATGAGTAGCTTTCCCAGTTAATGGAGGGGTAGTTGAAGTCGCCCAATATGAGAGTGTTACGTTGGACCCAAATATTCTCCAGGGTGCTTAGGAATGTGGAGTGTGAGTCTTGGGACATGGTTGGGGACCTACAGCAGGTTACGACCTGAATCGCTGTCTTACCTAATGTTAGCTGCACCTGAAGAATCTCTGATGCGTTATGTTGGGCTACCAGTCTGGAGGTGTGTGCATCCTTTATGAATATGGAAACACCACCACCTTTGGAGCTTTGGTCCAAGTTATGGGGCTGAAAGGTGTGGAATGAGTTATAGCCTGGTAGTGCAGGGGTGCTTTCTGCTGCTTTAAACTAGGTCTCTGTTACGGCACAAATGTCGAAGTTCTCCATTTTAAGGAGTGCTTCGAGTGAGTGCATTTTGAGATTTAGACTTATAGCATTGAGCGGCATGACCCTCAGACTGCATTTGTTTGTAGCTGTTGCAATAGTAATTTGGTCTTTGGAACATCTCCTAAAAAAGGCACTATAGTGGTACCAAGAACCTTAGCCAGTATCCTGAAGCACAGGGGTGACAGATGCAGGCCATCTCTGGCAAAGCATCGAGGTCTGTCAATCATGTCATCCCAGGCAGACAGATACTGGATCTCCTCAGAATGACACCATAACTTAGCCAATTGCTGAAATAAATCATTTTATGCTTGTACTGCGGTATCATTCTGGGTGATGGCAGGATGCTGCTCAGGGCTAGGGTCATACCTGCCTGGATTACATAATCCGAGAACTTCTCCATGTCTCTTTTCATGTAGTTCAGGGAGGTACGTCTCAGGTCATTCACACCTACATGTACAATGAGAGTCATATTTGCACCTGTTGTTGAGGGACCTGAGTACATGCGTTATGTGACAGATCCTGGCACCTGACAGGCAGTGGACTGTTACTTTCTCTTTAGTCAACCTAGTAAGTGGGACATCAGTGTGCCTCACTATTGAGTCACTTATGACTAGTGTGTTGGGCATGCTGTTTTACCTTAGGGGCTTTGAGTGGCACACTATTTAGGAGAGTTATGCATCTCGTGATTAGTGTTGTGTTGTGGTGGTCGAATGCATTTCTGCCTTGGAGGTCTCTGCTGTTTGGGTAGATGTTTATTGACAGCCTACATGAAGGTGGGAGTGTGGTTTGTGTTTTTATGTAAAGGCAGTGTTGGTGTGAGTCCAGGAGGGCTATGTGTTCGATGTGGTGTGGTGCAAGTGCTAATACTCTCCTCTTGACAAGCTATTCTGGTCTTGGCTGGAGAGTGCGTAGCTTCCAGTTTGGATATATAAGTGTATCTCTTGCAAGTCTAAGTGTTGGGAGGTAAGAGGAAAGGGTTGTCAGTGTACATGAGGCAGTTGTTAGATTGCCTCAGGATGCCCAAGTTCACCAGGTAAATAGGAGAAAGTCCAAACCTCTCAAACCCACACGTACGGCAAGTGCAATGGCTCTATAATCCAAAGCAAAGTCAAAACAAACCAGAGCCAGCACAAAGTGTGGTTTAGCATAGTTTAATGCATAAAATAGATAACATGGGTGAAGGGACAAAAATACATATCCCAACCGCCAAACCAAACTGGTTTCAGCTTAATAGCCTTTTTCAGTGGAAGACAAAATAGAAAACAAATCCTGGGATCAAAAGATCCTTCTTATAAAGCGAGGCAAGTGCCAACAAACATTCCTATTAGTTAATTCATAAATATTCATTTAAACCAGGAGGGAAAAGCCCCCTAGTTTAATTATCCATTTTTTTCTCCTTAATATTCAAAATGCTGTGCCAACCAACTTTATCCCTGCAATTCCCTATAATATGATCAATAATAGTAAATCTGAATACTGAAGTGCTATGTTTACAACTGTGTTTATAGAAGGCATTAGATTGCTTTCTGTATCTTATATCACTCATGTGCTCCCCAATTCTGAATTTCAAAGGCCTTGAAGTTTGGCCCACATAAAATGCAGAGCATATACAAGTGGCCAGATAAATCACCCAGCTTGTACTGCAGTTGGCCAAAAAAGAAATATTGAATAATATAGATGTATTCTTACTGCTGAATTCTTTGGTTTTGTTTACCCGATGGCAGTGCAAACAATGACCGCAAGGGGATGCATCCCAAAAATATATCTCCTGTTAGTGTTCTTTGGTTTAAAAACGACCTTATGTAATGACTGAAAAGGTAACCCAAGGTTACACAAGATACTGCAGAAAGAGAAAGAACATTTGCCCCCCAAATGGTCAGACAATTTATTTTCAGCCAGCAAGATATTCCAATGTCTATGGATAATCTTTATGAAAGATTTAGTATTCCTGCCATAGGTAGAAACAAATCTCAGTTTAGACTTGGTGTCTGATGAGTGTATCTGGTACTCCAATAACTTAGTCCTATCCTAGTTGGAAAGCCAAGGAGAAGAAAGGTGAATACTCCACGACAATCGAAGCAAGCCAGGAGGATAATCAATCTGTATGACAACTAAAACACAAAAGTGAGAAAATGATGACCTCTTTATTGAAGAAAGTTGAAAAGAGTAAGCGCTTTCACGTCTCTCTGGACGCTTCATCAGACTTAAAATAACAACAGCATTCAAAGTCACTTAAATACCACATTACTCACTAAATAAACTAATGAAACTTCTCATATCAGACACCTGATAAAACAAGATTACATCCTTAAAGATATATAGCTAATATGTAATTTAAAAACATACACATCTGTCACACTAAAATAAATAACAGTTATGATAAAAAACAAAAATAAATAATACATATAAACACATACAAAGGCAAAAACATTACTAAAATTATATTTAAAACCCCAAGATAACTATGCCATCAAACGTTGAATGGCATTAGTCTCTCAAAGGTTTATCCAAAAGAAATGGTTTCAGTGTGAACCTATCATTCAATCCATGTCCTTTGTCTGCAGATAACCTGATCATCCATCTGGCTTCCTCCTTTTCAGTATAACTACCAATGTTCCCTAACCTTTCTGTGGTATATATAAATTCCAAAACCATGAACTTAAAAGTATGTGTCGTGTTATTCTGTAGGACATGATTGGCTAGGGCATTACACTCATTCTCTCTATTGATAGCATATAGGTGTTCCCTAATCCATTCTCTTAATGTCCTGTTGGTTTTGCCAACATAAAAACATTGGCATTTATTACAGAGAGCCAGGTAAACTACGTTCCTGGATTTGCAGTCAGCGTAATGGTCGAACTTATACTTAACACCTGTATCAGGATGTTCAAAAACAGTGGTATTCATAATGATAGGATATGTGAATCCACCTCCACAAATAAGCCTGTCAACAGTGGAATCCCTCAGGCCTCTGTGCTAAGCCCACTCCAATTGGGCATGTACTTCTCAGAGATCAAAGCCAATGTCAAAGCCTCTGGGTGACCACATTTGCAAATGTTTGTGAATTGGAAGAAGTCATTGAATCACCCCCAGACAAGAACACCCTTCAGGAAGGCCTAACAGACTAACACTTAGTACCAAAACCAGAGTTTAAAACTCAATGGCAAGAAATGCATTATTGTACCCTTTGAGAAGTCAGTCACCACAGGTAACTACATCATCATTAAAACTCCTCTAATGGTTGATTCACTAGTCAGGAATCTGGGAACTCATGTAGATAGTAACCTAGCTTTCAACGTGGTTCTTTTTTGTTTTTATTAATTATTTATTACTACTTTTTCATTAGATAGTTTTGGTATTTGGGATTGTTTGCTGAAAATGTACTTATTTAATTATTTATTACATTTGTTAACCGGGTAATGTCCGACTGGGCCAGCAGCCTGTTTTCAGCAGATGCCCGGGGAGAAAATCTCCAAAACAGTAATAATACTATAAATGCAAACAATTATAATTATAATATACAAAACAAAATATAAATTCAAATAACAGTGTGCACAATATATACAGAGTAGCATTAACAGAGACACCAACACAGTAGCAGTACTCATGCCCAACAGTGTCGCAGAAAGCAGATGTAAATAACCAATTCAGCATCAAGATTAAAGGTAAAAGTGGTAAAATACTGAAGCAGCAGAAAAAGGACTAAAAGTAGGAGGAGTAGAATGAGTGATGTAGTTAAGGAGCAAGTAGGCATTAGCCTGGAGTATAGCAGGAACAAAGCCTGTGATTAGCTAGATAGTCCTTTAGGAGTTTTCTGAACTCATGATAGTTAGGATTTTTTGCAATGGGCTGAGGAAGAGTGTTCCACAATTTGGCTTAGGGGGGCAGGCGCAAACCATCCTTGGCAAAGCAACATGGTCTGTTAGCTATGTCCTCCCAAGGTGAAAATTACTGTACCCCCTTAGAATGACATCCGAAAGACAGCCAATTGTCAAAATCAATAACTTTTTGCTCATATGATGGCATCATCTTTGGTGATGGTAACATGTTGCTCAATGCTAGGCTCACACCAGCCACAGACACATAGTTTAAGAGCTGCATGATGTCTGCTATTCATATAGTCCAGGAAGGTATGTCTCAGGTCATTTACACCTACATGGACTATGATAAAATCATTCTGGTACCTCTGGTGTAATGACTTGAGTGCATGAGTGATTCGGCCAATCCTGGCTCCAAATAAGCAACTAAATGTTATCTTCTCCTTGTTCAGCCTGGTTAGATGGACATCAGCATGTCTTACAAAGGAGTCCCTTGTGACAAGAGTCCTGGGAAGTGTGTTTCCTTGCCTTAAGGCCTTAGTGTTTGGGGCTCAATTGAGTGTGACTGTATGTGTTGTGTTAGGTGCTCCCTCAACAACTCCTTCTCTCTCAGTTACAAATTATTCACTCTGTACTTTATAAACCATCCTCCTGCCCTGTCCTTTCTTCCTTGGTATCCATCTATACACCAACTCACACACTTCCTACTTCTAACCAACAACTCCTTGACATCTACCAACCCAAAAAAAACTATCAGCAGACTACTATATAAATCCACCCTATCCCAAGCATGGAATAACCTCCCATCCCACTTATGCTCCATTACGCACCCTATACAATTTAAGAAAGAACTCAGACTACACTTTATTAGAACCAGAACTTGTACTTGTCATGACTCTACTTAACTACAATACTATTCTGTATTCCATAATTCCATAAAACTTCTCAGCATACCTTTTACCACTCCAATACTAATTCTTTTTACCACAATCGCGTACAATCCTCTCAGCATATTATTTCCCACATATTTTTCTCTAACATCACATTACACCTCTAGATATCCCTTCCACCCCATTCATGCACTCTCATCTCTCACACCTCATAATTTGTACTATTCCTGAAAATACTACAACTTGCTAAACACCTTACCACATCAGTTATACATCAGCTATGTGTAAAAAATAAATAAATAAATAAATATTGAAGTACAGTACTTATTTGTACTTGTGTTACTGATCTTATCCCTGTTATACCTCTTAACTTATCACTGTGAATTGCTTTAAATTGTACTGTTAATAGTAATTGTTTTTTAATTGTAAACTAAACTGTTATGTATACTTAAACTGTCTGTAACTGGAGCTTTTCTCCTTGGGTCTCAACTGAAAAAGTGCTCCTGGCCCACCTGGACTAACCCGGTTAACAAATGTCAATAAATAAAAGGTGTTGTATTTTATGAGTGCCTTGGGGCTTGCTTTGACATAGCTTTGCCAATGGGCAGTCTAGGCAATTTTTGTTGTTTTGGAAGATTGTTTTTAAGTGCCTCAGCTTATGTTAACCTATGTATGTGTTATGTGAGGAGAATGTTTTCTGTGTGGTTTTGACAACCTGATGTGCACCTGTATGTCAGAATTTAGCCTCTAGTTTTGTGTAAGTACACCTCTAGTATACTCTCTCTTTTTCTTTAAGGTTTAAGTAGTTGGTTGTAAATGAGACAACTGCTACATTGTCTCAAGATACCCATATCCACCAAGCTGGCTAGAGAAAAGTTAGGAAATTGCATAGCCATACTGTCGAGTCCTTTGACTGGTGAGCTCAAGGGGGAGGTGTATTGGGGAGTTAGAAGGCTGTTAAGCATATTTTTTTGGAACAGATGAATAAAGGTGTTTTATTGGGGCAGATTTTGCTAAATAGTACTAAATTTTGCTAACTTTAACGTTTGAATGTTACTGAATACAATTAAATCTATAGATATTGCCACTTGACACACAATTGGCTACTCTAAGCTTGTCTGCACACAAGCTGCTTGCATTATATTTACTGCTTTACATGGTACAGTTTTATGGATCCTGCTATAGGGAAAATTTGCTTTCTAGATGTTTGCTACTATACAGGACACTGCTAACTGCCACTGGGTAGTAAGGACCTCCATGCAAACATGCTGAATTTATAGCAACATTGAAAAAAAGCAGAAAACTAACAAATGAGCCCTCTGGCCAATAGAACAACTACACTATGAACCCTTTTGTGCATTTCCCAACTCAGACAGACTAGGCAAACATTTCTGTCCTCAAGAAGAATAAACCTAGTGTTCTCAATGTAAAAATACAGTAGAAGAGAGTCACCCAACTTCTTCTATATCATCAGCTCATCACTACTTACAATATTCTAAAACACCCTGAGAAAACCCCTGCTCTTAGCCATCTCCTGACTACCTATACTGCAAATCATCCTCTTCGCCCCAATGAAAAATCTTTGCTCTGCATTTCCAGAGCCAACAATATTGCAGGGAAAGCCTTACTCTCACATAACATAGCTAAAGCCTGGAACAGCCTTCCAACTTCACTGACAACCATCTCCACTATCAGCCAGTTTAAAGTCTCACTCAAAAATTACATGACTAACACCTGGCTATGCTCCTGCATTTCACTTGCCTAGCTAGACTGACATATGGCACCTAACCTAAGTGGTATGATTTAATCTGAATAGCCATGCTACCTAATTTACCTCTATACACTGTTATTACTGAAGTATCATTTAATATTTTTATGAATCCTAATTATGTACAAACATTTTAATGTCAATATTGCTACTATGCGTATTTGTTAATCATCGTTAATTTTCTGTATTTTAGTATCCAAATGTCTACTATTGTGTGTTTGAATGATTCGATGTGGAGCTTTTTTCCCCGGGCCTCCGCTGTAAATGGACCTGTGTCCAGTCATAACTTCCCGGTAAACAAATGTGAAATAGAAATAAATGTATTTATTTATTTTTATTTTGCATTTGTTGACCGGGATAGTCCGACTGGATACAGGTTCATTTTCAGCAGAGGCCCGGGGAGAAAAGCTCCAAACTTACAAACAGACAAAGACAAGCAAGTTACAGTATATGCACAAACATACTGTATTAACATATAAGTTACAGTCTCACATTTCAAGCTTATGAAGAATATAGTTTATATTCAGAAAAATATACAAATATGTTACAGTTTCTCTTATCAAACCTATAGGTGCAGCTTATATACAGGGTATCTGAAAGATGTTACAGTTTCTCTTTTCAAACCTTTTAGTGTAAGAGGTTAGTTGCTGAAAATAAAAAAATGCAGAGATATGGAAGTAGATGAGGCTTTAGTCAATCACAAACCAATTATACAACTAGTTGTAAATCCCTTGCTGAAGGCAAATTACAGCAGTAGCAGTGAGAGGGAGAGCATTTATTTTACAAAAAATACAGTGAAGTTTACAAATAAAAGCAGAAGTTAGCAGTGATCACTCAAAACAACTTAAGCAAGTGCAATTCAGCAATCAAAAGTACTTTACTTTCCCTCGATGGCACTGAATATAAGTAAAACACTTCTGGAAAGCATGCTAGGACTCCCAAGTTTTACTGAGCTCCTGGAAAATAAGCAGCAGACAATATGTAGTAATGGAGGTTTACCCAACAGCAATACTGGTTTGCTGGGTGGGCACTCAGTATCATAGGTCTATTGAAAACAGTGGGTGGGAAGAGTACTTAAATAGCTTATACAACATACAACAGCAATGAAAGGGTAGAGGGAAGGATTTTGGAAATCAGATGTCCATAAGTGGCAGAGGCCAGAGAGACAGCCTTATTAAAGAAAAAGCAGGCTAGATAGAGAGGGATATTAAATAAAGCCAGCTCTTTCAGAAACTTTAGCTTAATGTCTTAGTGAGGAGTAAGGCAGTTACAAAGAACAGGGGAAAAGAATGTCACTAGAATGCAACTTCTCTGAGCTACAGGATAATGACTAGAAGCAGGTTAGAATTTCAGAAAAAAACTACAACCTTCTGCACCACAGTCAAGTGTACTACCTGTTGCACCACTGACACAGCAGATAAGTACTAGGCAGGCTACCCTTGCAGGCCATTTTAAGCCTATCTGTTCTCCTTCAAAGGTGGAAATGAAATCCTGTGCATTGTGTCTGTGAGGTAAACACCTTAACTATGATGTCAATCTCCATTTGCCTTGGTCATATATCAGCCTATGTGGCATAACAAGCTCTGAGCAGGTTAAACAGTGCCTTAATTCCAGCCACTGAAGTCACTTTAATGTGAAGCAGTGCTGTGTCCTATAATGATGGTTGGCAACAAGTTTTGTAATTTTACTACTGTATTCAAGTAAGGAGAGTTAACTGGATTGTAAATTGTTGAGTATGGGGGCTGCCTATAGAAGAGTAGGGAAGAGAAGAGGGTTCCAAAATTTTGATGGGTTTTCATTACAGCCCGTTTTATGTGGTCATTGAGTTTTAGGTTTTCATCAATGATAACCCTTAGCAGCAGTTTGACACGGGTTACCATTTCTGTCTTTGTATTGTTTGATAGAATCAAAAAGGATTTTTTTGGCTTGGATAGTTGTTTAGAGATGAAGAAGATAAGTTTGGATTTTTTGGGAGATTTAGAAGGAACTGTAAGTCAGTTAGCAAAGTTTCAATCTGAGAGAGCTTATTGGGTGTACTTTTGTAGTTTAGTCATGTTTTTGGCAGAAATGATGATTGTGGAATCATCTGCATATTGGATGATGGTTGCTTGGTTGCCAAATGCAGGTTATTAATGAAAATATTAAAAAGTGGTGGACCTAATATGGAGCTTTGAGGGACGAAGCTATGAAGGAAGGTATATAGTGACGGTGTTTAGGAGAATGTTTCAAATATGGAGAGGGCAATCTGGGCGTAATGGGATCCGGAGCCAAGAGTGGTGATTGCATCCGAGAAGACTTGCCTTTTCTGATTTGAGCAGCTAGGATCCAAAGTTTTTAGGTATTTTCTTCAGAGGTTCAGAACCTGAGCCAAGGAAGTAGATGTCAACAGGGAATTCTTCCAGGAGTCTTTTTTTTCTGAAAAGGTGGGGGTTTGAGCCCCAGAAGATGTAGTAAAAGCAGTGGACTTAGAAGGCGACGAGACTCAGAGTATCAAATTTTTTGCCTGTCAATAAGAGCCTTAGGGTTACAATCCTTACAGATATCACAACTGGCATCAAGATGTAAAGGGCCTAGACAATAAACACATTTAGCATACACATCAGATAATGGAATTTTGTGGCCGTAGGCCATACATTTCTTGAAACCTGAGGGTTTCTCCACATTACTCACATTAACAGTAAAGAAAGATATAAAAAAAGATTTTTTTGTAAAGGAAAAAAGTGGAAAGAAAGTTTTAGAAGGAAAATACCAACAATGGTAAAAAGAGATGCAATAAAAAGTACAGAAAAGGAACTACCAACAACGGTAGACTATAAAGTACACAAGTACAAAAAATATATGTATTGAAATACTATCCAATGAGGTATGAAAAACGGTGAGGAAGCCTATTATGTCTGTACTCTAAGGTGGCAAATGAGATCTGAGGGATGTTAGTGATTACGACATTATGGGAAAGGGAGAAGCTTGACAGCTTTCAGTGAATCATGAGCTAGTAAAAGCCTAATATCCAAGGATTGAATCTGAACCCAAGAGTTGAGGAATGAATATGAAACTGACAACATCAGATACACATATACACAAAAAACAGGTCCACGAAATCCAAACATCCTTGTTTAGTAACCTAGCTTTAACTTTATGTCCATCCCCAATACTGCCATCAGTGGCAAAATGTTTTAACACTTGTTACCTCAAAGTACACAGTAATAGAAATAAGTTGGACTACCCTGAAGCCTGAATCAGTGAAAACAAGCAAGATGGGTTTAGAATCAGTGAAACCTAGCTTAAAGGTAGCATCTGACCACCCATCAACCCTTCCAGTCAAAAAAAAAACATATTTTCCTAATTAGCAGACCTGACCTAAAAAAACATAATGCAATCACCAAACTAACTAACTCCAAATTGTTCTGCCATAAGTGAAGACTGTGAGAGGCTTAGGTTCAACGGATTGTGGGCCAGTGAAACAGTGCTTCATAATGGCAAGAAAATCCCTGGCCTGCAATTAGGCTCAATGGAGTTATTGTTTTCACCACCAAGAGAAGTTGTATGGCTTGCTCAGGGGTGATGTTAGGGCAGACAATATGGAGGCCAAGCATAAACAGTATAGGAGATGAAATCAGAATTAAAGTTGTCTACTAATATACTAGTTAAGTCTTCATTTAGGTAGAGGTAGAGTCCTTATGTTCCAGTTCTGAGCAGTGCTGATTATTATTTCTAAGGTTCCAGACATAGCTAGATTTATTTTATCTTACAGAGGTGGCAATTTTCAATTTATAAGTCTAGGAAGCTATGGCCCTATTACGAAATGATATTCAGAATTATGACTTGGTCAGCAAGGATGTTGTGAGGAGAAATTTTAGAAAGGTAGAGGATTTATTATTGGACCTGTTAAATCAAAGGTATATAGCTTTGGCATCTTATGAGTTTCTATTTGTTGAACAGCCACAATTAGGAAATGTTTTTGGGATTCCTAAAATCTGTAAAGATCTTATTAATCCACCACTTAGGCCTACTGTTTCAGCAAGAAAGAGTAAGACTGTCACAATAACTTATTATCTAGACAGTTTGTTAAACCCCCTTACTTGGGAAACTGAGTATTTTGTGAAAAGTTTCCTGGGTTTTTCTTGATTTTTTGAAGAATTATCCCTTTTCAGGTACAGAAAATTTTCTCATCACCATTGATGTGGTCTCTTTGTACACCTCTTTTGCCCACACTTTAGGTATAGATTTAGTTACAAATTTTTGTGCCATTTTACTAATTTTGATAATATAAAGATTAATACTATATGTCTATTATTGGACATAGTACTGACAAACAATTTATTTTTATTTGAAAGCAACATTTACCAACAAAAGTGTGGTATAGCTATGGGAGCTACAATGGTCCCAGCTTTTGCTATTTTAGTTCTTTGTTGGTGGTAAAGAACTGCTCTGTCCAAGTTAGATTTATTTAAATATGTCTCCTTTTATAAGAGATATACTGATGATTTATTTTTCATTTGGACAGGCAGTAAGGCTAATTTTGATATATTTTTTGAAAAAGATTAATAAGAATATTAACGTTATTACTTTTGGCACTGGTAAACTGGGAACTACAGTTAATTTTTTGGAGTTAAAAATTACTATTGATGTTGATTCCAAAAGTTTTTTTAGTACTACGTATAGAAAGGAAACTTTCACCTATAATTATTTGCATTACAGACGTCAACATTCACATTTCATGAAATGGAACAATGTTAGAGGGCAGATCATCCAATTAAGTAGGCTGATCAGCCAGGATGAACATAATGAGCATTTTATTAGTGAATTTGATTGCCTAGATAAAATGTTTAATTTAACAACAATAAATTTCTTGGATGTAACTGTATTTAAGGACAAGAGCAAATTAGGAATATTTTTTTTAAAAAAACAGGTTCAAAACAATATGTACTTACATTATAGTAGCATGCACCCCAAAAAGAACAAAGAAAATATAGTAAAAGGACATTTGTTAAGGATTAGTGACCTGACAGAAAGGGAAGAAGATTTTGGTATAGAAAGTAACAATTTTTGTGAAAAACGTTATCAAAGAGATTATCCAAAAACATTAGTCATAGATATTAGAACTAAAGTTACAACTCAGAGAGGTACAAGAAACAAAATGAAAATAAAGTGAGAATGCCTATTGTGGATAGTTTGGACTCAGGGAGACTAAAAAAATAACAAAGAATTGGAAATTGTTTGGGGGACAAACTGAGTTACTAGAAATTATAGGGTATAAGCCTCTCTTTACCAAAAAAAAAAAAAAAAAAAAAAAAAGTTTCAAAAACTTTTCAAAGTAAGTTGACTATACCTAAAGTGAGGTCAGGCAGAAATAGAATGATTAAGTGTTACAACTGTAAAACGTGTAACTACTTGTTCATGGAAAAAAACAGAATCCACTTTGAATAATGTTAAAATAATTGTCAATGAGGTCTTGGCATGCAAATCTAACTATGTAATTTATGTCACTTTTTGCTTAGACTGTAAATCTTTTTATGTAGGAAGAACTACAAGAGAATTGTACAAAAGAATATCTGAACATAAATATGCAGTTTCTATTGGGGATGAAAGGAATGCCCTGGGGAAGCATTACAAACATGGTTCATGCAAAGTTAACTTTAAATTCCTTGTAGTGGACAGTTTAAAAAATGTAGAAAATTCATTTAATCCAGAAGATGACTTGTGGTGGCTGGAAAATAGTTGGCAGGTTAGACACGATGCTTGCTACCCCCCTGGTCTGAAAAATACAGAAGATGTTATTATGCATCTGAAACACAAAGGGTTAAAATGTTAAGTATGTGGTCATGTGATTTTTAAAGTATTTAAATGTGTGTTTTTGAATGTTAACTTCCAGTCTGAAGAGGTCTTATCACAGATGAAAATGCTTACTGGAATTATTTACTGTGGAATTGTCCTTGGATTTTATTAAAGCAACTTGATTTCCTTTGCTTTTTTTTTGGTTTTGGACTTCAGTCTTAACCAACTTTTAGCTTACTGTTTGATTACTGCTTTAGATTTATGATTTTATTTTACAGATGTGGCAATTTTCAATTTATAAAACCACAACAGGCACCCAAAGAGGCAGAAGGTAATAATAAAACATGAGCCTGTAGGTGTAAGCAGCAGCAGGTTTAATCACAAACGCCACACAATACAAAGCATTTTCGTCCACCAGACTTCCTCAGATGTAAAATGAAAGAATGAAGGCTGTGCCTGCTTATATACCCCTCCCAAACTAATTAGTAGTTAAAACAATTGTTTAATTGACACCAATTAAATCCTGTAACTAAAATATTCGTGACAACCTACCAACTTGCCACAAATACAGATGAAAGTAGATAAAAACATGCACATTTTTTAAAAGAACTTTAAAATAAATATATAAATACTAAAACCATCACAATGTGTTGGACAGATAAATAAACTTGAATCAAAACCAACAAAGGAACTTGCAAAACAATATATATACTTATTTTATAGTTTTGCAGCTCTCATTTTTAAAATAGGGGCAATGGATATGTATTCATTCAGCCCTGGGAATCTACTGGCTTCCAATAACAACTGCCAAAATATTTCTCTCACCTCTATCCTATTTTCCCACGGGCCCTCCCCTCACATCACATTGCACCTTCTCTACAACAAAGAAGCCCCATTTTGCTTGGGGACATGTCAGTCTATGTTTAAACAAGGTATTTTTAACATCTTCGACTCTAATAGCATATAAATGCTCATAAATCCTCCTTTTGAGTTTACGAGTAGTTTTTCCAATGTAAAATGCACCACAGGTTTTACATAGGGCCATATAAATCAAGCCTTCACTATTACAGTTGGAAAAACTACTACTCTGAATCAGATGGTCTCTTGACAGGATGTATACAGAATCCTGTCTAAGTATATATGGGCATTGGGCACATGCCCCACATTTGTAGGTTCCCAATTTCTTACATGAAACACTATTACAAAACATTATTACTCAACACTGGAGCAGGTTTAGGTGTTATTCAGAGTTGGATGTTTTGTTTACCAACACCTTAGGATTTACATATAAAAAAGGCAGGAACCTCAAGGATTTGCTGGATCATAACGGTTCTATTCTTTCATGTAAGAAATTGGGAACCTACAAATGTGGGGCATGTGCCCAATGCCCATATATACTTAGACAGGATTTCTGTATACATCCTGTCAAGAGACCATCCGATTCAGAGTAGTAGTTTTTCCAACTGTAATAGTGAAGGCTTGATTTATTTGGCCCTATGTAAAACCTGTGGTGCATTTTACATTGGAAAAACTACTCGTAAACTCAAAAGGAGGATTTATGAGCATTTATATGCTATTAGAGTCGAAGATGTTAAAAATGCCTTGTTTAAACATAGACTGACATGTCCCCAAGCAAAATGGGGCTTCTTTGTTGTAGAGAAGGTGCAATGTGATGTGAGGAGGCCCGGGAAAATAGGATAGAGGTGAGAGAAATATTTTGGCAGTTGTTATTGGAAGCCAATAGATTTCCAGGGCTGAATGAATACATATCCATTGCCCCTATTTTAAAAATGAGAGCTGCAAAACTATAAAATAAGTATATATATTGTTTTGCAAGTTCCTTTTGTTGGTTTTTGATTCAAGTTTATTTATCTGTCCAACACATTGTGATGGTTTTAGTATTTATATATTTATTTTAAAGTTCTTTAAAAAATGTGCATGTTTTTATCTACTTTCATCTGTATTTGTGGCAAGTTGGTAGGTTGTCACGAATATTTTAGTTACAGGATTTAATTGGTGTCAATTAAACAATTGTTTTAACTACTAATTAGATTGGGAGGGGTATATAAGCAGGCACAGCCTTCATTCTTTCATTTTACATCTGAGGAAGTCTGGTGGACGAAAATGCTTTGTATTGTGTGGCATTTATGTGATTAAACCTGCTGCTGCTTACACCTACAGGCTCGTGTTTTATTATTACCTTCTGCCTCTTTGGGTGCCTGTTGTGGTTTTATTGGTTCCTGGTTCTGTGGCACCCTTTCCTTGGAGTTTTTGGATTAATTTTCAATTTATAATAAGTCTAGGAAGCTATGTCCCTGTTACTACGTGATAGTTGGAATTATGACTTGGTCAACAAGGATGTTGTGAGGAGAAGTTTTAGAAAGGTAGAGGATTTATTATTTGACCTGTTAAATCAAAGGTATATAGCTTTGGCATCTTATGAGTTTCTATTTGTTGAACAGCCACAATTAGACCAAGTTTTTGGCATTCCTAAAATATGTAAAGACCTTATTAATCCACCATTTAGGCCTACTGTTCCAGCAGGAAAGAGTAAGACTGTCACAATAGCTTATTATCTAGACAGTTTGTTAAACCCCCTTACCTGGGAAACGGAGTATTTTTTGAAAAAATTACTGAGTTTTTCTTGATTTTTTTGAAGAATTATCCCTTTTCAGGTGCAGAAAAAATTCTCATCACCATTGATGTGGTGGTTTCTTTGTACACCTCTGTTGACCACACTTTAGTTACAACTTTTTGTGCCATTTTACTAATTTTAATAATATAAAGATAATACTATGTGTCTACTGTTGGACATAGTACTGACAATTTCTTTTTATTTGAAAGCAACATTTACCAACAAAAGTGTGGTATAGCTATGGGACCTACAATGGCCCCCAGCTTTTGCTATTTAGTTCTTTGTTGGTGGTAAAGAACTGCTCTGTCCAAGTTAAATTTATTTAAATAGGTTTCCTTTTATAAGAGATATACTGATGATTTGTTTTTCATTTGGGCAGGCTGTAAGGCTAATTTTGATATATTTTTGAAAGAGGTTAATAAGAATATTAACATGATTACTTTTGGCACAGGTAAACTGGGAACTACAGTTAATTTTTTGGATTTAAAAAATACTATTGATTCCAAAAGTTTGTTTTAGTACTACGTGTAGAAAGGAAACTTTCACCTATAATTATTTGCATTACAGAAGTCAACATCCACATTTCATGAAATGGAACAATGTTAGAGGGCAGATCGTCCAATTAAGAAGGCCGATCAGTCATGATGAACATACTGAACATTTTATTAGCGAATCTGATTGTTTAATTAAAATGTTTTTAAACAGAGATTCTCCTAAATCCAAGTTAGACAAAATCAAAAATTATGCCATTATCAAGCACATACACATGAAGTCATGGAAGAATATGATTATACCACCACAGGATACAGAGACAGTAGAGGGTCTGAATGAGTGATAAGCACCGAATCCTGGTACAACAGATGTGTTATCACTACATTAGAAACATGTTTCTGTAATAATGCAGAGGTCAATATGTCCTAATCTCAGGAATTCTTTAAGGGAAGCTAGTCCCTTATTCATTCTTCTTGCACTTTGCAGAACTTTATATTGTCCTTACTAGGTTCATTTAGGTTGGTGGATGTAACAGATTTAAACTGCCTAAAAATGTCACTATGGAAGGGGTGAAAGCTTTGGTCACTATATGAAAATGATGAGGAGAAAAGGTGCAGGCCATCTCTGCTGAAGCATCTCCTTCCATGCTGACACATACTAAACCCCCTTTGAATGACACAAATAGCTAAGTCAACTGATGAAGTCAATCATCTTTTGTTTATACTGAGGCACCATTCTCAGCAGAGGTAGGAAGCTGTTCAGAATAACTGTTTACCAGCCATAGTTGTATACTGTGACTTCAGGCTGAAAAAGAATACTCATCTCTACATAAAAGTCATATTTTAATTCATTTAGTATGTTGCTAAATAAAAAAATGAAGTTAGCATGAATTTGTTTTCATTAACATTCAAGATGCAGCTGCTCAACTGCCCATGAGGTTAGGAGCCCTATACAAAACTGTTTCACAGGCAAATTTGTCATTAAAATTTCATATGATGGTGTCAATCTGGTTTGAAGATACAGGCACTTTTAAATGCATTGTGCAAAAAACTGGAAAAAATTTCACTAGATGGAGACAGAGTCCTATGGAAAACATTCATAAAGGGGTTATTCACTTACATTCATTATTTGAAAGGGCTTGTTCACTTACATTCATACTTCTCTACTTTTTAGTCCAAGAAATCTGGACAAAACCTGATATAAAGGGGGTACAAAAGCCCCACAATATGGACAGATTTTAAATATTGCTGTTATAATCTTAGGAAGTTGCTAAAACAACAGGATATTATTAAAATGCATTTTCTAAAGGATACGAAGTCTGAAACTCAGACGTATGACATGATTTACTAATTTTATTCCTCAGCTCATCCAAGTGATTTGTCAGAAAATCAAAAAGTTTATGAATAGCCTGAAATTTTGAGGCAGAAATCTGTACATTCTGCAAAAATCTGTACAGTTGAGAGGTATGCTTACATTCAGTACACACACTGTTCATAAGATTTCTTTTAACCTCCTTTGTTTCTGAAACAGTGACTGGCTTAATGGTGGCCAATAAATGGTTCAGCAAGACAGACGGTGGTAGACCAGTTGCCTTAATGGTTAAGGTCTTTGCCTCCCATGCACAAGGTACAAGGTTCAATCCTGACCTCCAGCTGTGGGTTCTCCTAGCTCCGAAAAACTTGCTGAGTATTTCCATCTCAAACTCACCAATAAATGGAGCTATGGGCAGCAGCACAGACTCTACATGGTGCCACAGAGGGGGAAGAATTGTACAGCCCAACCTCTTTAGGCATCTACTCTGGTGTGCAGTATCCTCAAGATAGGAAAATACAGATCACAAACTGCACTGTCGCAGGGCTAGCCACTTGAAGGTGCAAAATATGGCTCTAGGTAATTTAGTACTTAGTCATGTTGATTAATGTCGCCAAATGGGAATGGGTAGTTACTGGTGATAAGTGTGCTGAGAAGTCGGCCTCCTCCAACCATGCTAATGGTGGGAGGGGTGTATGTGCCCCTATTGGCCAGTGTTTGCCTGCCATGAAACCCAGGAGCCCTGGGTCAATAAGCTACTGGCCGGCCAGTGTCCAGTTGCCCAGCCTTGGTTATCTGGGATAGCTTTGTTGAGTGAAAGCTGAACGTAAAACCAATCAAACTGCCAAACACAAACTAAGAATTGCTACATGCACTGGAGGTTCACTGACAGGATGGAGCTTGGAAGTGGCTGACATGATCGTACAAAGGAGGTAGAACATCCTATGTATCCATGAGACAATACTGAAGAGCAGTGCAGCAAAGGCTCTTGGCTCGAGATCCAGAGTCTACTAGGACAGGCTAAAATGGTATAGAAATTGTGGTGAGACAGAGGCTTCAGAAGGCAGTTAAAGATGCCATCAGAATTAGTGACAGACTCATGGCAATCAGACTCCAGTGTAATGGTAGGGCAATATTCATAATCTCAGCCTACGCACCACAGCAGGGTTGTGATAGTGAATAAAAGAATGCATTCATACAGCAGTTACAGTTAACTAGATAAAGCAGGACATCATGACTTAGTGCTGATAATAGGTGACTTGAATGCACATATCAGGACAGACAGAACAGGAAATGAGAACTGCCTGGGTCCACATGGGTGGGGCAACAGGAATAATGGAGACGCCATTCTAGACTTCTATTTGGCAAATGGCTTGATAGTAGCCAACACATGGTTCAGGAAAAGAGACCATCACATACACGAGTGGCCAACATACAAGTCAGGTAGACTCCATTCTAGTAATGAAAGGGCACTAGGGTAGAATCAGTGATTGCAAAGTCATTCCCAGTGAAATAGTCGGTCCACAGCATAAACCACTGGTTGCCACAATGAGCTGTGAGCAATGGTCTGTGAAGGCTCTAAGATCAACAGAGACCAGGATGAAGACATGGAAGTTGACTGGAGAGAAAGTACAACAGTTTATAGAATTACTCAGGGCTCTAGCACCCCAACAAGAGGAGGAAAATGGGTGGAGTTGAAGAAAAATGGCAATGCCTCAAAACAGAATGTGTGAGGACTACAGAATAGATATGTGGCTGAGCCAGGTATGAAAATATGGTACATAAAGAAAGCTGGTGGTGCAATGCAGAAATCCAGGAAGTCATCAAAAGAGAGGAGTGCAGGAAAAGTGGGAGATATTAAAGATGGACCAGGCTAGGAAGGAATACTGGTTGCTTAACAAAGAAGTTAAGAAACGAGTTGCAATAGCAAAGAATAGGGTACTGGAGGCACTAGCTTCTGGAAAGTGAATCAGTAGGTGGCGCAAAGAAACTATATCAGTTTTCAAGGCAAAGACAGAAAAATAAAGTAGACAAGACACCCTTCCTAAGGGATGCCAGCAAAAACCTGTTCAACAGTCCACAGGACATCAAAGGCAGATAGAAGGAGTACTTCCAGCAGCTACTAAATGAAGAAAACCCCAAAGAATCTGTACTGCCCCAGACACAGCCTATGAGAGAAGAGGAGGAGCCAACCCTAGAACAAGTAAGAACAGCACTAAGGAAAATGGGCCCAGGGATAGTGGGAGGTTCAGAAAAGGTCACAGCAGATATGATAAAGATGCTGGGTGAGATAGGGGAGAAATGACTCCTGAGTGTGGAGAGAAAGGCTTATCCCATATGGCTGGAGAATAAGCATACTCATGCCAATATACAAGAACAAAGGGGACATTGACAGCTGTGGGCAGCACAGAGGTATCAAACTTCTGTCACACTGCATTAAAATTCTGGAGATGGTGACTGATAAATGAATAGGCAGAGTAATAGAAAGTAAGATGGGAGATGAGCAGTTCAGATTCAGATCAGGATGTAGCACAAACGACCCGATGTTTGCGGTGAGAAAGATAGTTGAGAAGAAGCTAGAAATGAGGAAAGAGTCCAACTGGGCATTCATAGACTTGAAGAAAGCATATGACAAGGTCCCAAAAAAGTTGATTTGTACAGTACTGCAGTAGTTCAAATTCCCAGAAACATTGGTAGAATTAGTGCAGGCTATGTACAAGGACCCAATGACAAAAGTACGAACAGTTTTCATTCTCACATAAGGGTTCCCAATGGGAGTGGATGTACATCAGGGCTCTGCTCTGAGCCCATTGCTGCTCATAATGTTGAGGGACTACATTAGCAAACAGGTCAAAAGGGACAGATCAATAAAGTTGCTGCATGCAAACAATGTGGCATTACAGGCAGACTCTGAGCAAGAACTTCAGCAAAGAATAGTGGAATGGAATGCAAAACTGAAGGCACATGGGACGAAAATAAGTACAGATAAGATGGTGGTAATGGCAGCAAATTGGGGAAATCAGAAGAAGCTGAGAATTGAGATAGCAGAGAAGACAGTGGAGCAGGTTAATAGCTTCAAGTATCTAGGAGGGGTGGTTGAGGAGAAGGGACGTCTGAATGATGAGGTCAAAGCTAGAATCAGAGGGGCTGCAGCCAACTGGCATAGAGTGTTCGGTATAATGTATGACAGAAGAATGCCAAAGAAACTGAAAAGTAAGGTGTACAATCAGTACTACTGTATGGTACAGAAATCTGGACAGTAAAGGAAGAGCAGAGAAGCTAGAGGTGATGGAAATGAAGTGCCTGAGACAGGTGGTAGGATGCACTCTGTGGGACAGATGAAGAAATGAGGACATAACAGCAGAAGCCAAAGAGAAAATACCAATGAGAACAGATTAAGGTGGTTTGGGCACGTGCAGAAAAGCAGAAGACAATCTGGTGAAAAATATTTGGGACAGACAGGAAGAAGGTAAGAGGAAAAGAGGGTTTCCAGCAAAGAGGTGGATGGATTGTGTGAGAGAAGATCTGTCTACAACAGTCAGGCATGAGTGTCAAAGAAGGCAGAAATGTACCACTGAATCAAGAGAGATGGCGACAGTCAACATTACTCTCTGACCTCATGTAGAAAGAGGGGGTTGATGATGATTATGATGATAATGGATTCTTGGACTTGGAGAAACCACATAACAAGGTGTCAGATTCAAGCAGTTTTGTGACAGTTTGGGAGTGGAGGGGGTAAATCAGGGTTCTGACCCAACTGTTGTTCAAGACTGGTTATTATCGTGCAGTCAGTTTAAATTATCATCATTGTCATCATCAGCCCCCTTTTTCCCATTTTCTCTACATGGGGTTGGGGTATTGTGTTAACTGTCACCAACTCTCTTGATAAATTATACTTAAATTCTAGTTTAAATTATAACTTAATGCAATTAAGTGCAAACAAAAAAAGTACTCATGTCTAAGTGAATTTAACCATAACAGTAGATGTTCAAATAATCAGTGCTGCAGTAGCCACTCTCTCTTTCCATTCCCCCTTACTTTTGTATGTTTTATATGCCAGGGTGTAGACATTTACTATTATTTTTCTAGCACTCCCTTTCTCAGAGCTTAGATGGTGAATGACAGAAGGGAAAATAAGAAAACTGTATGGAGGGGAATATCTCAAAAAAGAGAGAAAGACTCCCACTGCAGTAGGCAAACTTGATGAATTACTTCTGAAACTGTATATTGGTAAAGAAAATGGAGGTTCAGACTTTCTGGAAGAAATAAAGGTTTGCAAGGGTGGAAGGAGAAGGGGAGGTTTGCAGAGTCAGAATTCACACTTCTTAGTCTACCCTTTGTTCTGGTGGGTAGCAGGGAGGTTCCACCTTTCATTTTGGACTCTCCTTGCCATTGCCTTTAAATGTTTGCTTACTAGCAGCTTGTTGTGGTTGTTTACTTTGCTTTTTGAAAAAGGTTGTAGAGGTAGCATTAAACCTTTTGACAAACTTGGAGAAGGCAGACTAAAAAATCTGAGAGATTCCTTAAACCAGCTCAGGCGTCATCACACTTTTTAAGGACCTTTGAAGTAGATGATCCAAGAAACTAGCTCACTGAGAGAGAATCCAAAATTTCAGTTGCAACCAAGCAAACCTCCTCATAACAGTTCTAGTGGCAGCAGCCTTAGAAGTGGCATCAGCAGTATTTAGAATATTTCAAACAATGTGTAGCCACTTGAAACACAGAACCAACTAGGTTACACAAAGATTTTTTTAACCCCTAGAACAGGAAACGGATACCATAATATTCTTTGTATTCTCAAAATATAATAGCATGAACTTTAACATATGACCTTGACAGATGAGAATTCTAAAAATAGCATTGCAGAAGAGTACACTTTTTTAGGACATGTATTGGTATTGACAATATGCTTAGAAGCAGCTGCGTTGACTACAGCAACAGATGTTGGGTCAGATCTGGGATGAGTGTATATAAATTTAAAAAACTGAGGCACTTTAGCAAGTCTGTTTTCTTGTGGGCAGCAGTCTGGCTGTCAGGGGAAATTACAGGCTGTAACAAAAACATCATCTAAAGCAGTCATAGCAAGAACAACAGGAGAATGTTCTGGAAACTGCAGTAACAAATCATACTACTTCCCAAGGGGCAGAGAAACATCACTGTCCTCCACTGAAATAATTGATTCATTCTAGAAACAGTTTCAGAAAAAGAGAATCCTTTAAAAGTGCTGGCTGAAGCTGCAGTCTCCTCAGAATCTGAATAAGATTTCTGTGGTGAGAATACATATATACTTCCAGAATCATTTTGAGATTCAGACTTTTGAATCTCTTCAGTAAATGAAGACTCCATTTTACTTTTACAAGAAACGCCATAAAAGAAGGGTGAGGAGCCTTCACTAAACCTTGAGCGAAGCCCAATAAATTATTCCTGTGCTGGGTAACTGAAACAAGAGAAGACATATGGTTAAGTTTTTGTTTCTTTTTGACAGGAAAATCTGAAGAAACAGACACACTTTTACCTGCAAAAACTTCCAAAGGGAGGGCACAGCTTTCTGGCTAAGCACAGTGACATTCCCTGACACTTCTACCAAGACTGACAAGAGTCACTCTCCCTTGCCCTCCAAGAGCACTTAAAATCAGCAGAGGATGTGTCTATTTTTTTGACCATGGTGGCTGCAGGGAGTAGGAAAAAAGATGAGTGGTCCATTGAACCAGCTTTTCCATAGCAGAGTCTCACACCTGCAGCAAAGGCATTTTATCAGCCTGCTGTGGCAAAGGCTGCTTAACAATCCCTTTCATGCTGTAGCTGAAAAAAGGCAGAACCAAGGAACCGGTAGGTTATTTCATGTTTAAGCCAAAGAATGGTACGTGATTCTTGGGGAAGGTGAGCAACAATAGTCAGTAAAACAGGAAATCTGTAAAAAAGTAATGTTTTTCCAATTAAAACACAGTAAAAGCTTTTGGAACATTTACCCTGGCCACGAAAAGTAAAATAACACAACTTTGACACAGAAAAGTTAGTTTAAATTTACTTGTAACAACCTTATAACATAGAAGTAAAAAAGCAATGCTCCTGTTTGAAAGTGTACAAACGTCACACGACAGCCATTAAAAACATTTTCTTCTAGATTAAATAAATATGTTTTACAAAAAAAAAGTTATGTACCTACCATAGCATTCATTGTGAGTTGTCCATCTCGCCTTCATTCTGTACGGATGGGTTCAGAACACTCGGCCATTTACTATAGCTCGAGGTCTTCAACCAGCTCGTGGCTCACTCCCTATCCCACAATGCACTGGTGTCTTCCTCAGATCTTGTTTATTAATATACTAATGTTCACATCACTCCCTATTATTAATGGAGTCAGAAGAGGGTCAAAGCCCAAAAGATGGCAAACAGTAACATCTGGATCCAACGTTGGGGGTTGGAGGGGTGACGTAAGAATGAAGGCGAGATGGACAACTCACATGGAATGTTATGGTAGGTACATAACTTCTTTATGTGAAGTTGTCCTATCTCACCTTCATTCTGTACTGATGGGACAGTGTCTCTAGCACCATCTTTTCTGGGTGGCTCACGTGAGTATATTATTCAGTACAGTGGACCCAAAGGAGGCCATGTCCCTGGAGGCCACATCTACAAAGGTTTAAGGCCTTGTCCACTACTGGCAATTTTGCACGAAATTTAGAAGATGTGGAGACAGCTCTAGTAGAATGAGCTTTAATTTTATCTGGCAGCTGTTTATTTACTGATTGATAAGTGAACGAAATGCATTCTGACAACCACCAGGATAGAGTAGTCTTTGCTACAAGCGCACCTTTTTTGCAGTCTGAAAAAAACAAATAGTTGATCTGACTGCCTGAAGTCTTTTGTTCTGTGTAGATAGAAGCGTAACTGCCTATGAACATCAAGTTGGTGTTACCTATAGTTTGCCTTATTGCCATACTTGGGGAAAAAAATGGTAAGTCAATGGACTGATTCAAGGGGAATTCTGAAAAAACTTTGGACAAACCCGTCCTTTTTACCGAAAGTGACACTCTGTCATTATGGAACAACATATATGGAGGTTTGATAGATAATGTTTGTAACCCCCTCCTTGCTGAGGTGATAGTAACTAAGAAAATAGTCTTCCACGTCAAGAACTTCAAGTCACATGATGATGCAGGTTCAAAAGGGGGAAGAATTATTCGGGATAATACAAAATTCAGATTCCATGGTGGCAGTGAAGATTTAATAGCTGGTCTCAAAAGATTAGTGACTCTCAGAAAAGCCTATGAAAGTCTGTGGGACATAATATTTGGTTCTTCATTCCCAAAATGAAAATTTGAGACTGCTGCTAATTGTACCTGAATAGTAGCTGCAGCCGCTCCCTCATTAAAAAGCTTCATCAAGAACTCCAGGATGAAAGAAACAGGTGCTGAATAAGGGTCAATATGATTCTCTAATACCCCGATAGAAAATCTTTTCCATTTGTTGAGATATAATCTTCTCACAGATGACTTTTGAGAAGAAATCAGGATATGTTATGCTGCAGATGAAAGGTTGTGTAGCCTGGCTATAGTTGAAAATGGAGCAGCCAAGCTGTCAATTTGAGGGTCTGAAGAGAAGGGTGAAGAGCCCCCAGACAAATGGATCAGAAGATCTTGTACTGGGTCCAGAATCAAAGGCTCTTCCTGATGATGAGGCCATAGGAAGGGGAACCAGATTTGACAAGGCCAGTAAGGTGCTATTAGAATTAAGGTCCTTCACAATGAACTGGCTTTCTGAAGAACTTTGGGAATCAATGAAAAAGGGGGGAAACATAGAGGAGACCCAGGGGCCAATCTTGTACAAGTGCATCTCTCGGGGGTTCCCCTGGAGGTGGGATTAGTGCAAAGTAGCTGCTGCATTTTGCATTCATGGACGTGGCAAACCGGTCGCAACAAGGCTGGTCCCATTTTCAGAAAATCATTTCCGCTACTTCTTGTTTCAGGGACCACTCGTGAGGCATCAGAATTGCTCTGCTATCACATTGGATTTTCCCAGGATGTGCATTGCTATCAGAAAGCGTTGGGACGAAGTAGCCCACTGCTATACTCTCAGGGCCTCTAGACAAAGGGGGGTAAGATTTGGTTCCTCCTTGTTTGTTTATATACCAAACAAATGACATGTCTGAATGGACTGCAATTGTTCCTAGTGGAAGAAAGTCTTGGAATGCCTGGAATGCCAGAAGCACCACTCTCACCTCTAAGACACTGATATGCAAATGGGCCTTGTGATCCTGCCACGTGCCTTGGGTTGTTCTTCCCAGATAATGCCCCCCCACCCTATCTGGGAGGCATCCGTGGTCACTGTGGCTAGTGGGGATGGGAGAATAAAGGGTCGACCTAAGGTCACTTGGTCTGAAGGTAGCCACCAACGTAGGTCTTTCCTGCAAGATTCTGTTAGCATTATCTGATATGACATTAGAAGTTCCTGCATGGACCATTGGGCAAACAGGAGTCATTGTAAGATCCCCATGTGCATCTGAGCTAGGGGAATTACATTGATAGCTGCTGCCACTGTGCCCAATATTTTGAGAATTGTCTTTGCTTGAGTCTTTTTTTTTAAAAGGAGGTCCATAACCTGTGCTTAAAGGGTGTATATCCTTTCTGGTGGAAGTTTTACCATCAGTGGAGAAGCATCTAAATCTGTGCCTATAAAAACGATATGTTGCGATGGCAATAAGGCAGATTTTTCATAGTTTATCATAATCCCTAAATGAGCACAGAGATTCAAAGTGGTGACTCTCGTTTGTGTAAGTGGATGCTTGGTGTTGGCAGTTACGAGCCAGTCGTCTAGATATGGAAACACCCAGAATCCTAAACGCCTCAGGTGAGCCGTAACCACTGCCATTGGTGAACACTCTGGGGGCTGTAGTGGGACCAAAGGGCAGAGCTCGGAATCGGTAGTGACTGGCTCCCAGTTGAAAGTGCAGATGACTCCTGGATGGTCTGTCCATTTTTATATGGTAGTACACATCCTGGAGGTCTATATAGCACATCAATGGTCTTTTCCCAGAAAAGGGAGAATCGACTCCAGTGTAACCATCTGGAACTTAGTCTTTTTTACAGATTTGTTCAGTTTGCGGAGGTCCAAAATGGGTCTCTGGTCCCGTATTCTTTGGAACTAAAAAGAACCTTGTGTATGTTCTGGATCCTATCTTGTCTGTGGAGACAGGTTGGATGACTTTTTTCTAGCAACTTCTGAATTTCTACAGCTGCTTGTTTCCTGTGACTGGGTGGAATGTCAGGAATCCTTCTCATTAGTGGGGCTGGGAACAAAGATAAGTGACCCCCGATTGCCTCCAGAGAGGGACAGATGGGCCTCCTTTTAGGAATGCTGAAAGGGTTTACCCAAGAAAGATTCTCTGTCACCCTGGATTTGCCATGTTCTGATGAAATCTGCGTTTTAGACAGATGAAAGCGCTAAACCCGTGTGGATTCCAATAAAGAGTATCTGTTTTTTACTGGCTTCGAGTGTTGTGGATATATCCTGTTCTGTCATTTCCTTTTACCAGTTGGATCACATTGGATTTTCCCAGGATGTGCATTGCTATCAGAAAGCGTTGGGACGAAGTAGCCCACTGCTATACTCTCAGGGCCTCTAGACAAAGGGGGGTAAGATTTGGTTCCTCCTTGTTTGTTTATATACCAAACAAATGACATGTCTGAATGGACTGCAATTGTTCCTAGTGGAAGAAAGTCTTGGAATGCCTGGAATGCCAGAAGCACCACTCTCACCTCTAAGACACTGATATGCAAATGGGCCTTGTGATCCTGCCACGTGCCTTGGGTTGTTCTTCCCAGATAATGCCCCCCCACCCTATCTGGGAGGCATCCGTGGTCACTGTGGCTAGTGGGGATGGGAGAATAAAGGGTGACCTAAGGTCACTTGGTCTGAAGGTAGCCACCAACGTAGGTCTTTCCTGCAAGATTCTGTTAGCATTATCTGATATGACATTAGAA
Organism: Protopterus annectens; assembly: GCF_019279795.1. NCBI lineage: Eukaryota > Metazoa > Chordata > Ceratodontiformes > Protopteridae > Protopterus > Protopterus annectens. The sequence continues at coordinate 1,115,634,260 of NC_056735.1, read as the reverse complement.
GTTCCTGCATGGACCATTGGGCAAACAGGAGTCATTGTAAGATCCCCATGTGCATCTGAGCTAGGGGAATTACATTGATAGCTGCTGCCACTGTGCCCAATATTTTGAGAATTGTCTTTGCTTGAGTCTTTTTTTTTAAAAGGAGGTCCATAACCTGTGCTTAAAGGGTGTATATCCTTTCTGGTGGAAGTTTTACCATCAGTGGAGAAGCATCTAAATCTGTGCCTATAAAAACTATATGTTGCGATGGCAATAAGGCAGATTTTTCATAGTTTATCATAATCCCTAAATGAGCACAGAGATTCAAAGTGGTGACTCTCGTTTGTGTAAGTGGATGCTTGGTGTTGGCAGTTACGAGCCAGTCGTCTAGATATGGAAACACCCAGAATCCTAAACGCCTCAGGTGAGCCGTAACCACTGCCATTGGTGAACACTCTGGGGGCTGTAGTGGGACCAAAGGGCAGAGCTCGGAATCGGTAGTGACTGGCTCCCAGTTGAAAGTGCAGATGACTCCTGGATGGTCTGTCCATTTTTATATGGTAGTACACATCCTGGAGGTCTATATAGCACATCAATGGCCTTTTCCCAGAAAAGGGAGAATCGACTCCAGTGTAACCATCTGGAACTTAGTCTTTTTTACAGATTTGTTCAGTTTGCGGAGGTCCAAAATGGGTCTCTGGTCCCGTATTCTTTGGAACTAAAAAGAACCTTGTGTATGTTCTGGATCCTATCTTGTCTGTGGAGACAGGTTGGATGACTTTTTTCTAGCAACTTCTGAATTTCTACAGCTGCTTGTTTCCTGTGACTGGGTGGAATGTCAGGAATCCTTCTCATTAGTGGGGCTGGGAACAAAGATAAGTGACCCCCGATTGCCTCCAGAGAGGGACAGATGGGCCTCCTTTTAGGAATGCTGAAAGGGTTTACCCAAGAAAGATTCTCTGTCACCCTGGATTTGCCATGTGGCTGATGTCTTCCATTATTATCTCCTCCTCTGCCTCTGAAGGAAGGTTCACCACATGTGTCTGGAAAGGCTCTTTGGGATTTTTGAAACCACATTTTCCCTCCCTTTTGACTCTTAGGATAGGGTCTAGAAGGTGTGGCAAAATGGACTCTGACAGCAGAGAGACTCTTGCCTTCCTGTTCACACCTAGTTAGTGTTTCTTTGATTTTGCCCAAAAAGGAATGAGCCATTGAAAGGGGTGTTAATAAAGGATGACCTGAAGGGTTCCACAAAGTTACACAAGTGCATCCAGAAATGTTACCTAACAGCGATTCCGAAACCCACTGATCTACTCGCTCTATCGGCTGCATAAGAAATGAGCCTCATAGATGAGTTCACTACTGAATTAAGGCTGGAGAGTTGGGAGGACACCTTATCTGCAGCATCTGCAGCTACTGAATTCTGGAGAGCATCTCCAAGCTCCTTTAGGAGATCTTTATGTAGCCTCGTGAAATGAGTAAGATAATTCAGGGACCTAAGTGTAAAGGTTGCTGAAGAGAACATGCACTTTCCATATCTGTCCATCATGCACGAGTCTTTGTTCAGAGGATGGACAGACGTGGACATCTAAGACAACTCCTTTTTGGTGGCTGCCACCACCACCACCATAGCATCTACCAGGGCCCCTTTTGTCAAAAAAGTTTTGTCTTCTGGAGAAGTAATAAATTTATTTGGCCTCCTAGGGACAGGTTCCACTGTATCTGGAGACTCCCATGCCTTTTGACAAACCAGTTCCATGAGTTCTCTGAAAGGTGGAGACAACCAAGTGGCAGAAGGGTGAGACCCAAAAGCCTTCAGGTAAACAGACTCCTCATGAGAATGGGTGATGGGCTTCCAGCCACCTCTTTGTTTAAGGATCTCTAAGATGTCTGCAAAGGAGACATCTTCAGAGGGCGACCATGGGGACCCTTCTGAGTCATCAAGGTCTGTGTCAGACATGACTGACTCCTGCAGGGAGTCCAAATGCTTCCTCTTGCATAATCTTTTCTGAGGGATCTCTTCGGGAGGACATTACAGACAGGTTTCAGAAGAGAAGGGTTCGCCCATAAGGGCAACCTGGGGCTCTGGGTCTCTACGTCTGAGTGGAGCTGGTAATGCCAAGACAGACACTGGTGCCTTTGGGGGAGGAATGACTTGACCTGAGAGTGTGGCTGTCCGCGGAGACAGTGCTCTCTTCATAGCTTCAAAAGCCCCCCCCGCCAATGACCCAAGGAAACCCCCGGTTCCAAAGAACTGGAAGGTCCCCCGGCCCCATGGTGGCCGCCTCCGAAGCAGAGGTAGGAGCCGAAGTTACCTGAGCCGAGGTCCCAAGAGGCAAGATTGGATCAGAAGAAAAATCATTCCAACTCCCCTCCCCGGACCAGGCCAGGAAGTGTTGGCTCCTAGACCTCTCAAACGGTGCCGAGGTAGTTGGGGCAGTAGGAGCCGAAGATCCTGGAACAGGTCTCAGCTCCAATGGTTCCAGCCCTATCAGTTCTGTACATTCTGGCTCCGAAACCACAACTTGGGTCAGAGGAGGAATTGATGTTGTTGGGATAGGTGTAGTCGGTGCCGAATCCTTCTGGGATGGTTCTGACAAAAGTTTTGCCAGCACCAGTGTCCTTAAAAGTCTCTGCAACACGTGAGACACATCATCATCACAAAGGCTTTTAGAGGATCGAGAGGAGGGAGCTGGGGATTCTATGGTCTGTAAAAAAAAGGTGACCTCAATGTAGTAGATACCGGCTCCACAGCAGGGGACCGGCTCCTCACTTGGAAAACCAGCAGCTCCGAAGCAAGTGATATATTAGAAAGGAAAAAGTCTCTTGGACCCAACAGATTTGGACATTGTCGGAGACATCTTCCCAGACCTTTTCAATGGCTCTGAACCCTCTGAAGCAGTAGGGGATGACATTTTTGAAGTTGTGGTAGTCTTGTACGATTTTTGTGTAGGAGAAATGGACTTCTTTGGAGGATTTTGACCCTGTTCCAATGCCTCTGTAAAAGAAGATTTCACCAGTCCTCTTAAGATTAGCTTGTTCTTCCTCTCATGAAGAACCCTGGAGCTAAAGGAGTGGCAAATTGCACATGACTCCTGTAAATGAACCGCCCCAGACAGTAAATACATTCAGTGTGCCCATCGGTGATGAACATTTTTTGACTGCACTTAGGGTATTTCTTGAAACCCGAAGGTTTAACTTCTTTACCTTGTTTAAACATTGTACAAGCTACAACAACCAAGTAATCAAAGGAAGACTGGACCTGCAACTCTCTAATTTAAACAAGTTAGTCTGATAGGGAAATATATAATTTCAAAGGATAACTGCCATGCAACAACAATTCTAATCAAGTGATATATTAGAAAGGAAAAAGGTAACCAACAATCACACAGGAACTATAGAAAAGACACACCTCTAAAATATAAAGCTATGACTGCTTAAAGCAAACTATGCAGTTGCACACAGAAAAACTTATCTACAGTCTCCTATTTATTTAAAGTACTTGCTAAGCACTCTAAAAGGCAAATAGTAAAATGTATTTGACTAAACTACTGTAAAAACTGGATAGGGAACTATTTAGGCCTAAATAAAAAGCAGCCAGAAGTTAAACAACACTCACTAATAAAGTATTTAAACACACTACCTAATAAATGTGTATTAATATTAACTAACTAAGCTATTAAGATACACTAAGAGTATAAACTAGAGGAATATAAGAAAAAAATGTTTTCCACTTAGCCAGAGCTGGAAGAATCGCTCTGTTTCAGTGACAAATGAGATCTGAGGAAGGCACCAGTGCATCATGGGATAGGGAGTGAGTCACGAGCTGGTTGAAGACCTCGTGCTATAGTAAATCGCCAAGTCAGAACAGAGGATCAGATCCAAACCCATCAGTACAGAATGAAGAAAAGAGAGGACAACTTCACATATATGGTTTCTGTCGTAAAAGATAAAGTGGGATTTTTTTCCCCCCTCAGTGAAACCTGAATAAAGCTTATTTGCTCAGCAATGGAACAGCATTATACAACTGTCAAATCTTGATATTCCACATATGAGCACACTGTTCTGTGGCATGAAAGCTCTCAAGATCTTGATGCTCAAACCTAATTCAAGGTTTGGGAGCATGGAAGGTGCTCTGAAATATTTGTCAACTGGCCAGCTGTTGCAACCTGTACAACAACCACCCATGTAGCATAAGCTACTGCGGCACTGACCCTTATGAAGAACATCAAACAGGACAGATAAAAGCATATAAATGTCAAAATGATGATGAGTTTTTTAAATGTTGTGAAAGCCCTCAATCATCTCTGGTCTAAGATCTCTGCAAGTTTTCATGAAAGACACAGTGACGTGGTACATAAACAATTTGGAGAATAAAATATCCTAGCCTCTTAGAAGACTTGCTATGATAGCCTGGGAGGTATCAACTCATCTGATTTTGAGTCTTCAAGCTTCATACATTCCATCAGGCTAAAACACAGAAGACAAGGTAAGTAGAAACAGAACAGAAACTCACAAAGGGGAACTACACCTGGGGCTCTTCCAGGTAGGTTTGTTTACCTTGTCTCAGAACAGACAGGTAAAGAAAGTACAGTTGTGTAGGTTTCCTCACTGCTGCGGTAACCTTTAGACTATAGGAATTGTGCATTGCACACAGATAGACCAACCAGAAGCAGTAAGGCAACAAACAGCTTAGTATTGAACAGGCCCCAGTACTCAGCCACTGTGTGTTTCACACTTGACAACTCACAGCCAGTGGGGGAATCTCTTTTTGGTCTGCAACAAAGGTATGACAGTTGTCGAATATACTGACAAATAAAGCATTCTAGCTCTATACAATGTAGGCATGCCCTAGACTGCCATCTACTGATTTCTGGACAAATTCTTACCTGATATGAGTGGCCACATCACGAACAATATACAATCCTCTATAAACTGATGAATCAAATTGATAGGTCTACAGTTGTCCAGTGATTGTTGTACATATCATATCCTTTGGGTATTGGATGCTGCAAAAGCATGCTCAATCTCCTCATCGACCATGGATGTGGGTCGTGTTGAGCTTGTGAGAAGCAAAGATGGGTCCAATAGACCTAGTGAATAAGGAGAGGAGCTTGTTGCAACTGATGGTCAGGTGCAGGGGTGAGGTTATAATTTATTTTATATTTTAAAAAAAGAGAATTTTGGAACTTTTAAAGTTAAGAGTATGTAAAATATCAGTGAAACATTAAAAACACAAGCAGTAACAGCAAATTTATATTAACAAACATTAAGAAATTCATTTTAAGGCACAAGTCTATAAACTGAAAAGTATACCTTTAAACAATCCTAGCACATGGTGAAGAAGAAATCTTTATTTTTTACATAATAATTTCCAGAGTTACTACACTGCATGTATTTACTAATAAGGAATCTCTGAACAGAGCTACTTCAGTTGTCTAAGAGTTCATTTTCTCAGAGGTACCACATATTTATCAAAGCATCTGTACATATACACAGATCATATTGAGGTTATGGAATACCCTGCAAAGTGAAGGATTCAGTGTAGAAAATCGAATGCAGAAAGCACAATAGGATAGAGCAATGGATATCCAAATTAAGGGGAAACCAGTGGAACAGGAAGCAATTGCTCAGGTACCATATCAAGATATTTTGGAGCCTTCCACAGGAAACCAGTATAACCATTCACTTGAAGCTAGACAGCAAGGAAAGGAACAGGAAACTGTGGAAACTTTGATGCAGTTAATGTTGAAGAGTGATAGGCCAGTGAGTTCCCATATGACAGAGCAACGGATGGCACAGGATGAAACTGAAGAGAAGGTACCACAGGAAGATGTTATAAAACTTTCTATATAATGCCCACACAAAATGGAAAACAAGGAATGTGCCTTCAGTTTGGAAGAAAAATGATATAAGAGAAGAGTTGCTTGATTTAATATACATGGATAGATATATTAACATCCATGAGAGAAATAGAATGCAGAAGGTCAATAAAACCCCAAAAGTCAGAAGTCTGATAAAACAAATGAATGCAATAATTAGGTCTGTCCATAGAGATCCATGTGATATAACAGAAGTAAACAGGATATATTACTATGCTGCTAAATTAATAACTGATAAAGTTCTCCCACAAAAACACAGGGTAGCACGGAAGGGGATAAATCGAATACCATCATGAAATTATCGAATAGAGAAAAAGTACAGTTGTGTACACTTACTATAAATGTAGATGTTTGAGTGTATTCACTGTTGCAGTCATTACATTTCGGTTATCTGCTTGCAGGTAGCCCTCAGTCAGCCTGATTACCAAAGTCTTGGGTCTTGTGTCAGTTGCTGTCTCATCTTCCATGACGTCAGGTACTCAGGGGTATAAAGCATGCAGCCGACGCCATTACATCAGATTTTCTTGCCCCAGATGTCAGGTGCCCCCATAATGGGAAGCAATTATATACAAGGTTACACCTCCAACAAAAAGCAAATACACCAAAAAGCTTAAATACAGTAAACAAGCAGCGAGGTATAGTCAATAGAAGTCAGGGGGCTGGAGGGAGGGTAACCAGGACTGCAACAGTGAATACACTCTAACATCTACATTTATGGTAAGTGTATACAACTGTACTATGTTCTTCATGTTTCACTGTTGCAGTCATTACATTTGGGTAGATTCACAAAGTTATGGAAGGGAGAAACCAGCTCTGGATTTAGAAAAAATTGGCAAGTGGTAATGCTTGGTGAAGGTATGTACAGAACTCCAGGTAGCAGCTTCTAGGATGTCCCTGGTAGGAACACTTCTGAGAAAGGCTGTAGAAGTAGCTGCAGCCCTGGTGGAATGGGATCTTATCCTCTGTGGGGTAGGTTTTTCCATGATGCTTATAGCAGAATTGAATGCAATGGCCTATCCACTTAGAAATGGTTTGCTTTGAAATTGCCTTCCCCTCTGCCCCTGCAGCAAAGGCAACTAGCAGCTGTTCAGATTTCCTGAGAGGCTTAGTCCTGTCCAAATAAAATCTAAGTTGTCTGTGCATGTCCAAGGAGTGCAGCATTCATTCTCCTTTGTTCTGTGGATTAGAAAAGAAGGGTGGCAAATGAATGGACTGATTAACGGCCACACTGGATACCACCTTGGGCATAAAGGAAGGATTGGTCCTGAGGGACACCCTGTCCACATGAAAGATGATGAAGGGCTCCAATGTCATGAGGGCCTGTAATTCAGACACCCTTCTTGCTGAAGTGATGGCTAGAAGGAAGGCTGTTTTCCAAGAAAGGAATTTCAACTCTGCAGTTGCAGCTGGCTCAAATAGAGGTAGAGTGAGCTTTTCCAATACAATGTTAAGGTCCCAGGCTGGAGTAGGGGGCTCTCCTGGGTGGTCTTAAATTTTTAGGCCCTCTGAGGAATTGTTTCAGCAGGGGATGAGAGAAGAGGGGAGGCTCAGTATCATAATGTGCTGAAATGGCTGACACATGAATTTTAATAGAAGAGAAGGAAAGGCCCTTGTGAAGCATCTCTGTTACGTATTGAAGAATATGCAGTAAACTGGGCACTGTTGTGCCAAACCCCTGAGTCCGGCTCCAGGAACAGAATCTTTTCCACTTTTCAGCATAGGATTTTCTAGTACTAGGCCTCCTTGCCTCCAGGATGGCATCCAGCACTTGCTTGCTGAGGGATGGTATAGCAGAACTCAGGTAATTAGCCAGGCTGCCCGGTTCAGGGTTTGAAGTTGGGGGTACAGAATCTGGCCCTCCTGCTGGGACAGCAAGGAAGGGGTCTGAGGTAGGTGCCCTGGTTCCAGTAGTGATATACTGCACAAGAGGGGGTACACCAGTGTTGACGTGGCCAGTCTGGTCAAATGAGTATTATACTTGGTTTGTCCTGTTTGATCTTTAGTAGAACTTTCGAGAGGAGAGGCAGAGGGGGAAAGGCATAAACTGCGAGGCTTTCCTAGGTGAAGGACAGGGCATCCACTTTCCAAGTTTGTCTGTGGGGAGTCCTTGTGCAGAATTTGTCCAATTGGTACTTCTGAGGGAAGGCAAATAGGTCTGTCTCTGGGCTCCCCCATTTGTTTCTCAAAATGTTGAATTTCTTTGGTTCCAGTTTCCACTCGTGTGGATCCATGAGATTTCTGCTTGGGTCATCTGCCAGAGTATTTAGCTTGCCTGGCAGGAACTGAGCTTGTAGGTGCACCTGGTAGCTCAAGGCTGTGTTCCACAGAGCCATGGCTAGTCTGCAGAGAGGGTACGAGTTGGTTCCCCCATGCTTGTTTATGTACCACATAACAGTGGCGTTGTCCGTCTTTACCAATAATTGTCCTGGAAGAATGTGGTTCTTGAAGGCTGTCAGAGAATTCTGTACAGCTAACATTTCTTTTTGATCGATATGCAGGTTCATTTGAATCGGGTTCCATTTGCCCTGAATGCACCTGTCAAGTGAGCCCTCCATGCATAGTCTGATGCGTCTGTTGTTAGGGTTTGGGCGGCAGGGGGTAGAGTCCCTTGTTGTGGTGGCAGGCCTCTGCCCACCAAAGGAACTCTGTCTTTATACAAGGAATGATAAGAATCATTGAGTCCAGATCCTGAGAATGTTGACACCATAGGCTTTTTAGATACAATTGTAGATTCCTCATATGCAGTCTTGCATATGGAATTAGTAGAATGCAAGAGGCCATGAACCCCAGGGCTTAAAGTATTTTTCTTGCAGATAGCTGGGTCTTTGTGGCCAGTAGTTTGAAGTAGGCTGTCAAATAAACTTGTTTCTCTGGCGTGAGGTAGGCCATCTGGGATGTTGTATTCAAGCTTGCTCCCAAGAATACAATTTGTTGGCAGGGTACTAGGTGTGATTTCTTTTGTTTATGGTGTATCCCAGTGAGGTTAGCAGTTTCTTTACAAATGCCAGATGATTTAATAGTATGTCCTGGCTTTCTGCCTGAATTAGACAATCGTCCAGGTATGGGTATATTTGAATATTTCTTTGCCTGCAAAATGCAATGACTGGAGATAGGCACTTTGTGAATACCCTGGGTGCAGTAGATCAGCCATAGGGCAGTGCAGAGAACTGATAGTGCATGTAGCCTGCTCTGAAGCGTAGGTATTTTCTTCCAGATTCCCTTATAGGGATGTGCAGGTAAGCTTCCTTTAAATCCAATGTTGCCAACCAGGCATTTTTGCCCAGCATGGGAAGCAGCTGATGAGTTAGCATTTTGAATTTTGGGATTACCAAAAAGGTGTTTAGGATAGATAGGTCCAGGATAGGATGCCAGGAGTTGTTTGGATAGATAGGTCCAGGATAGGATGCCAGGAGTTGTCTTTTCTGGGTACCAGGAAAGGTCTTGAGTAAAAACCTTGTCCTCATTCCTCTTCTGGAACAGGTTGAATAGCCCTGATACTTAGAAGAGAGAGAACCTGCTGTTGAGCCTCTGCCCACTGATTTGGGGGTAGGTCTGGCCAACCGTTTGGGGTTGTTAAGTTTTGGAAGTGGAATCTGTATCCTTGGGAAACTATATTTAAAACCCATTTGTCTTGGGTAACGAGTTCCCAGTTTTTTGCATGCAGGGTGATCTTTTCCCCCCTAAAGGAGCAGTTAGTTGAGCAGGGCTTGGAAGGTTTAAGGTTAAGTCATTGTGACAGTTTACCATAGGGAGGTGTCCTACTACTTCCAGCTTTGGAAGTGGGAGCCCCCCACTGCTTAGGCCTGTGAGTACCTTGAGACTGTAGCCTGGGTGGTCTGCTGGTCCTGGGTTTGGACTGAGAAGGCCTGGAATAGACAGGAAAGGACCAATTCTTAGAAGGCCAGTGCCTACCAAATCTGGGAGGCTGTACTGGCAGGAAATCTTTAACAGTTTGCATAGATTTAGCTTTTTCCTCCATCTTTTTAAGTACTACTTCTGCTATGTTGTCAAACAGACGGTCTTTGTTTAAGGGAGCATCCAGTAATTTAGCTTTAACATGATCTGGCAAAGTTTGCTCCTTGATCCAAGCATGCCTTCTAAGTACAGACCCAGTGACAGCAGCCCTGCAAGATGCCTCTAAGGAGTCAAAACCACATTGTAAAGTATGTTTACCAACTTGTTCAGCAGAATGCATTAAATCCTGTAATTCTTTATTTTCAGCACAGTCAGGAATCAACATAATATCCAATAATATGCTGCTGATACTTTAACATATGAAACTGGCAGTTTAAGGCCCTAATGGCCAAAGTAGTAGCAGAAGTGTATACCTTCTTACCCAATCTGTCCAGGGCCCTGGAATCTCTATCAGAGGGGCTAGGGTTTTTGGCAGTAGTAGCCTTAATGCCTTTGGGTCCCTGTGAAATGGTCTCTGGGTCGACAGTAGGATTCTTAAAGAGGAACTTGAGAGAGTCGGGTACTCTGTAATACCTGTCAGGTTTCTTGGGAGCTGGAGGTAAAGTGTCTTGGGCAAGGCTAGATTCCAAGAAGGCATCTACAATGTCCAGTACAGGAGGGATAGCTAAAGGCCTGTGTTGAGGTAGGAGCAAGAATTCCCTAAGCCTCTTTTTGGAGTCAGAGTAATGCTCCCTAAGAGTGTGCAAAGTTTCACCAAAAGAGAAATCTTCTGGAGGTGAAGGAGAGGGAATGGAGTCCTCTGCATCAGAATACTCATAGGTAGATAAGGGCAAATGCTGGTCATCAGAAGAAACAGAAATTTCAGAATCCTAATCAGAAGAATCAGAGGGAAAATCAGTTCTAGGTCTCTTAGAGGGAGAAGGTTGGCTTCCCCTGATTAGAGTAATAAGGTCTTCAGCCATTCTTATAATTTGTTTTTTAGGCATATGGGCTTGAACATGCAGTCTGGGTGTCGGTTTTCTAGGCGTGGATCGAGTTTTAGGCCTTGAAGAAGAAGATGGCATCGATTTGATATGCAAGTCAGTAGGCCTGAATACACCCTCAGAAACCGGTGCCTGCACAGCAGCTCCGGACCCATCCAAGGTAGAGACATTCACAGGTTCCATAGTCGAAGAAGCATCTCGCGGCATACCGGACTCTGAATGGGTCTCAGTAGAGGCCTGCGAATCTGAAGTAGCGGGTATCAGGGGCTAGGAAAGCGCCTCACTGAGTACCGGTGAACTGACGACTAGCTTAACGGAAGCGTTGTCGGCAGCTATGGACCTATGCGGTCTGTCTCTGCCTTTATCTTTACGTTTTTTCGGAATGTCGGTAGTCGGATGGCTTACCGAAGCCATTTCTGGATAATTGAACCGAGTACTGAAATAGTTTGATTTGAAAATGAACTGATGACGAATAATTCGGGGATTGAATAAGGCACAAAACCGACAGCGAGGGACATCGTGGTCTGGGCCTAAGCAAGGAATGCAGTACGAATTAAAATTTTTATGACGTATTTGCTTTCCACAAGAAATACAATTGTTAACTTTTACTGACATCGGTTTAGAGGAAGAAAAAGGACCCCCAATGGAGTACTTAGCTTTTCTGAAGACTTCGGTTCTGAAACTCGAAAACAAAAATTTCAGGAGTTGGCTGACCGGCACTTGCAAACTGCTTCTGCTTCGGGCACCGCACAGCAAGAAAGACTGATGTAATGGCATCGGATGCATGCTTTATACTCCTGACTACCTGACGTCATGGAAGATGAGACAGCAACCGATACAGGACCCAAGACTTTGATAATCAGGCCGACTGAGGGCAACCTGCAAGCAGATAACCCAAATGTAATGACTGCAACAGTGAAACATGAAGAACATCTATGAAGCAATTAAGACAAGAAGTCTCACTGTTAGAAGACTATCGAAGAAGGAATAGATCAACAAAAATACTAAGAAAGATAGATGTGATAAAATCAATGCACAGTATTAGAACAGACCAGGATTGATCATACACTATTCACAAACAAACAAAAAATTTCAGCACAGATGGAAAACCTTAGAAGATACACAGATAAATATAAAGTAAAAGTATAAAATAAGCAATTTATTGATGACCCAAAAAAGTTTTGGAGAGAATTGGGAAACAAGGTAAAAAGAATTGAAAGACCGTCAAAAAAAGAAGAAATAGATACATTTTGGAGAAGTATCTATGAAGATCCTGTGGAACATAACAGAGATGATAAATGGATAGACGACATAAAAGAAAGAAATAGAAGTTATGTACTTACCATAACGTTCCATGTGGAGTGTTCATCTCGCCTTTGTTCTTACACATGGGTTCGGAGCCGATCCTCGGCTCCGTGCCGGCCTCTTGCAAGCTCTGCATCGAGAAGAAGCTCGAGACAATCTAATACCCACAATTCCCCTCTGCCTTTACCTCAGATCTAGTTTGCAAGCAAACCAATCTACATAACAGTACATTCATGCCATACATCTATACATACATAACAGACACATATAAGTATATGTGTATACCAACTATGTACAGAGAATAAAGACAGTAGTAAAATGCTTCTGGCCAGGCATCAAAGAACGTTCCTCCTAAGGGTGGGAGGGTGGGACTGTAAGAACAAAGGCGAGATGAACACTCCACATGGAGCGTTATGGTAAGTACATACTTCTATATGTGATAGTGTTCAATCCGCCGTTTGTTCTTACACATGGGTAGCGTCCTAGCTCCTAAATCCTGAGGAACTCACGGGAGGGCGTTCTTGAGCACAGTGGAACCAAAGGTTGCTCTGTCCTAGAAACCTTATCTACTTTATAATGAGAAATAAATGTATGTGGCTTAGACCAGGTAGCAGCCGCACAAATAGCATCCAGAGGTGGCGAGCTGCATGAGCCAAAGGCGTGAATATTGATCTTGTGGAATGTCCCTTGGGTTTGTTTAGAAGGGTTGATTTGCAGAATCGTATACATAGATTATACAATCAGATAACCACTTTGAAAGAGTTCTTTTGGTAACTGCAAGTCCTTTCCTGCTATCAGCAAAAGCCACAAAGAGTTGATCTGTTTTCCTGTGATCTTTTGTTCTATCAAATAAAACCTTAGCTGTCTGTGAACATCAATTTGTGCAACATATACTCCATTTTGTTGGAGTGGTTTTGAAGAAAGTGGGTAATTCAATGGACTGATTAATGTTGTTAATAGAACACACTTTAGGGAGGAAGGATGAATTGGTACGAAGAGAAACTCTGTCAGAGTGAAAGATTAGATAAGGGTGCTTGATGGAAAGAGCCTGAAGTTCAGACACTGGTCTAGCAGAAGTAATGGCTACCAGAAAGAGAGTTTTCCAGGACAAAAATTTTAATGGGCAAGAAGAGGCAGGTTCAAAGGGGCAACATTAATTTAGATAGTAACAAGTTTAGACTCCAAGGTGGCGTAGGAGATCTGACTGGAGGTCTAATATGAAAAACTCCTTTTAGAGGCTTTACAAAGTCTGTGAGCCATGATAGGAGCTCCACACTCTTCCACATGGAAATTGAAATGGCAGCCAATTGAACTCTTAGAGTAGCAGGAGAAGCACCCTGATGAAATAAGTCTGTCAAGAACTCTAAAATCTTATTCAAAGGAGCTGTAAAGGGATCAGCGTGGTGTGTATTCCCAGAATACAAACCGTTTCCATTGCTAGTATATGTTTTAGTAGTGGAAGCCTTATGCGAAGCCACTAATATATTCTGAACTGCTGGTGACAAGAGATCAGACCTGGCTAAGTTAGAATTGGAGCAGCCAAGCTGCTAGATGGAGTGACAGGAGCGTGGGATGGGGAACCCCTGGCAGGTGAGTCAGCAGATCGGCTCTGGGTCCAGAATCCAGGGTCCCCGAATGCAGTGAGTTTTCAGGAGGAAACCAAATTTGACGAGGCCAGAATGGAGCAATGAGAATTATCGTCCTGTGAAGGTTCCTGGCTTTCTGGAGAAATTTGGTATCAGAGGAAATGGAGGAAATGCGTGCAGGAGTCCGGGGCAATGTCGTAAACCAGTGCGTCCCTGGGGACTTCCCTGGAGGGGTAATAGGGCAAAGTAGCTCCTGCATTTGGCGTTCATTGGAGACGCAAACAGGTGCATGAGAAGGCTGGCCCCATGTCGCGAAAAAATCCTTTTAGCCACTGACTGTTTCAGAGACCACTCGTGTGGTAGCAGAATTGCTCTGCTCAGCTTGTCGGCTATGGCGTTGGATGACCCGGGATATGCGTTGCTATTAGAAAGCGACCCGTGGACTCTGCCCACACCAAATTCTCATGGCCTCTCTGCATAGTTGATGGGACCTGGTTCCCCTTGTTTGTTTATGTACCAGACTACCCGACATTTGGGGGAGTCGAGGCTTTCCTAGGTGAAGGACAGGGCATCCACTTTCCAAGTTTGTCTGTGGGGAGTCCTTGTGCAGAATTTGTCCAATTGGTACTTCTGAGGGAAGGCAAATAGGTCTGTCTCTGGGCTCCCCATTTGTTTCTCAAATTATTGAAGTTCTTTGGTTCCAGTTTCCACTCGTGTGGATCCATGAGATTTCTGCTTGGGTCATCTGCCAGAGTATTTAGCTTGCCTGGCAGGAACTGAGCTTGTAGGTGCACCTGGTAGCTCAAGGCTGTGTTCCACAGAGCCATGGCTAGTCTGCAGAGAGGGTACGAGTTGGTTCCCCCATGCTTGTTTATGTACCACATAACAGTGGCGTTGTCCGTCTTTACCAATAATTGTCCTGGAAGAATGTGGTTCTTGAAGGCTGTCAGAGAATTCTGTACAGCTAACATTTCTTTTTGATCGATATGCAGGTTCATTTGAATCGGGTTCCATTTGCCCTGAATGCACCTGTCAAGTGAGCCCTCCATGCATAGTCTGATGCGTCTGTTGTTAGGGTTTGGGCGGCAGGGGGTAGAGTCCCTTGTTGTGGTGGCAGGCCTCTGCCCACCAAAGGAACTCTGTCTTTATACAAGGAATGATAAGAATCATTGAGTCCAGATCCTGAGAATGTTGACACCATAGGCTTTTTAGATACAATTGTAGATTCCTCATATGCAGTCTTGCATATGGAATTAGTAGAATGCAAGAGGCCATGAACCCCAGGGCTTAAAGTATTTTTCTTGCAGATAGCTGGGTCTTTGTGGCCAGTAGTTTGAAGTAGGCTGTCAAATAAACTTGTTTCTCTGGCGTGAGGTAGGCCATCTGGGATGTTGTATTCAAGCTTGCTCCCAAGAATACAATTTGTTGGCAGGGTACTAGGTGTGATTTCTTTTTGTTTATGGTGTATCCCAGTGAGGTTAGCAGTTTCTTTACAAATGCCAGATGATTTAATAGTATGTCCTGGCTTTCTGCCTGAATTAGACAATCGTCCAGGTATGGGTATATTTGAATATTTCTTTGCCTGCAAAATGCAATGACTGGAGATAGGCACTTTGTGAATACCCTGGGTGCAGTAGATCAGCCATAGGGCAGTGCAGAGAACTGATAGTGCATGTAGCCTGCTCTGAAGCGTAGGTATTTTCTTCCAGATTCCCTTATAGGGATGTGCAGGTAAGCTTCCTTTAAATCCATTGTTGCCAACCAGGCATTTTTGCCCAGCATGGGAAGCAGCTGATGAGTTAGCATTTTGAATTTTGGGATTACCAAAAAGGTGTTTAGGATAGATAGGTCCAGGATAGGATGCCAGGAGTTGTTTGGATAGATAGGTCCAGGATAGGATGCCAGGAGTTGTCTTTTCTGGGTACCAGGAAAGGTCTTGAGTAAAAACCTTGTCCTCATTCCTCTTCTGGAACAGGTTGAATAGCCCTGATACTTAGAAGAGAGAGAACCTGCTGTTGAGCCTCTGCCCACTGATTTGGGGTAGGTCTGGCCAACCGTTTGGGGTTGTTAAGTTTTGGAAGTGGAATCTGTATCCTTGGGAAACTATATTTAAAACCCATTTGTCTTGGGTAACGAGTTCCCAGTTTTTTGCATGCAGGGTGATCTTTTCCCCCCTAAAGGAGCAGTTAGTTGAGCAGGGCTTGGAAGGTTTAAGGTTAAGTCATTGTGACAGTTTACCATAGGGAGGTGTCCTACTACTTCCAGCTTTGGAAGTGGGAGCCCCCCACTGCTTAGGCCTGTGAGTACCTTGAGACTGTAGCCTGGGTGGTCTGCTGGTCCTGGGTTTGGACTGAGAAGGCCTGGAATAGACAGGAAAGGACCAATTCTTAGAAGGCCAGTGCCTACCAAATCTGGGAGGCTGTACTGGCAGGAAATCTTTAACAGTTTGCATAGATTTAGCTTTTTCCTCCATCTTTTTAAGTACTTCTTCTGCTTTGTTGTCAAACAGACGGTCTTTGTTTAAGGGAGCATCCAGTAATTTAGCTTTAACATGATCTGGCAAAGTTTGCTCCTTGATCCAAGCATGCCTTCTAAGTACAGACCCAGTGACAGCAGCCCTGCAAGATGCCTCTAAGGAGTCAAAACCACATTGTAAAGTATGTTTACCAACTTGTTCAGCAGAATGCATTAAATCCTGTAATTCTTTATTTTCAGCACAGTCAGGAATCAACATAATATCCAATAATATGCTGCTGATACTTTAACATATGAAACTGGCAGTTTAAGGCCCTAATGGCCAAAGTAGTAGCAGAAGTGTATACCTTCTTACCCAATCTGTCCAGGGCCCTGGAATCTCTATCAGAGGGGCTAGGGTTTTTGGCAGTAGTATAATGCCTTTGGGTCCCTGTGAAATGGTCTCTGGGTCGACAGTAGGATTCTTAAAGAGGAACTTGAGAGAGTCGGGTACTCTGTAATACCTGTCAGGTTTCTTGGGAGCTGGAGGTAAAGTGTCTTGGGCAAGGCTAGATTCCAAGAAGGCATCTACAATGTCCAGTACAGGAGGGATAGCTAAAGGCCTGTGTTGAGGTAGGAGCAAGAATTCCCTAAGCCTCTTTTTGGAGTCAGAGTAATGCTCCCTAAGAGTGTGCAAAGTTTCACCAAAGAAATCTTCTGGAGGTGAAGGAGAGGGAATGGAGTCCTCTGCATCAGAATACTCATAGGTAGATAAGGGCAAATGCTGGTCATCAGAAGAAACAGAAATTTCAGAATCCTAATCAGAAGAATCAGAGGGAAAATCAGTTCTAGGTCTCTTAGAGGGAGAAGGTTGGCTTCCCCTGATTAGAGTAATAAGGTCTTCAGCCATTCTTATAATTTGTTTTTTAGGCATATGGGCTTGAACATGCAGTCTGGGTGTCGGTTTTCTAGGCGTGGATCGAGTTTTAGGCCTTGAAGAAGAAGATGGCATCGATTTGATATGCAAGTCAGTAGGCCTGAATACACCCTCAGAAACCGGTGCCTGCACAGCAGCTCCGGACCCATCCAAGGTAGAGACATTCACAGGTTCCATAGTGAAGAAGCATCTCGCGGCATACCGGACTCTGAATGGGTCTCAGTAGAGGCCTCTGAATCTGAAGTAGCGGGTATCAGGGGCCAGGAAAGCGCCTCACTGAGTACCGGTGAACTGACGACTAGCTTAACGCAGGCGTTGTCGGCAGCTATGGACCTATGCGGTCTGTCTCTGCCTTTATCTTTACGTTTTTGAATGTCGGTAGTCGGATGGCTTACCGAAGCCATTTCTGGATAATTGAACCGAGTACTGAAATAGTTTGATTTGAAAATGAACTGATGACGAATAATTCGGGGATTGAATAAGGCACAAAACCGACAGCGAGGACATCGTGGTCTGGGCCTAAGCAAGGAATGCAATGCAATTAAAATTTTTATGACGTATTTGCTTTCCACAAGAAATACAAATGTTAACTTTTACTGACATCGGTTTAGAGGAAGAAAAAGGACCCCCAATGGAGTACTTAGCTTTTCTGAAGACTTGGGTTCTGAAACTCGAAAACAAAATTTCAGGAGTTGGCTGACCGGCACTTGCAAACTGCTTCTGCTTGGGCACCGCAGCAAGAAAGACTGATGTAATGGCATCGGATGCATGCTTTATACTCCTGACTACCTGACGTCATGGAAGATGAGACAGCAACCGATACAGGACCCAAGACTTTGATAATCAGGCGACTGAGGGCAACCTGCAAACAGATAACCCAAATGTAATGACTGCAACAGTGAAACATGAAGAACATCTATGAAGCAATTAAGACAAGAAGTCTCACTGTTAGAAGACTATCGAAGAAGGAATAGATCAACAAAAATACTAAGAAAGATAGATGTGATAAAATCAATGCACAGTATTAGAACAGACCAGGATTGATCATACACTATTCACAAACAAACAAAAAATTTCAGCACAGATGGAAAACCTTAGAAGATACACAGATAAATATAAAGTAAAAGTATAAAATAAGCAATTTATTGATGACCCAAAAAAGTTTTAGAGAGAATTGGGAAACAAGGTAAAAAGAATTGAAAGACCGTCAAAAAAAGAAGAAATAGATACATTTTGGAGAAGTATCTATGAAGATCCTGTGGAACATAACAGAGATGATAAATGGATAGACGACATAAAAGAAAGAATAAGCAGTTTAAAGATACAGGATATGAAATGGGATGAAGTAACAGCCAGAGAGATTGAAACAAAGTTAAGAAAAGCCTCTAATCGGAAAATCCCATGCCCAGATGTAGTACCTAACTTTTGGTTAAAAGTATTAATATCTTTGCACAAAGATTTAGCCATGAGTAAGAACTATTTATATGCGCACCCTGAACAGACACCAACCTCGCTAACAACAGGCAAAACAGTGCTCCTGCTTAAGAGTCGACCTGCAAGCTACCCAAAAAATTATAGACCAATAACTTGCCTTCCGATGACATATAAACTATACACTGGAATTGACAGAGTTTATAGTCATTTATAAGAAAATTCAATTATGCAGTAGAACAAAAGGGAAATAAAAGAAAGTCATATGGAATAAAGGATCATTTGTTGTTAAAAGTCATACTGGAGAACTGTAAAAAGGGGAAGAATTTAAGTATGGCATGGATTGAATATAAAAAAGCATTTGATAGTATACCACATTTACGGATAAAACAGTGCTTAAAAATGTATAAGATAGACCATACACTGATTGACTACATTACAGTGACCATGAAACAGTGGGCAGACCACTTTGCAATTAAGCCATGATAAAGGACAGATTATTATACCAGGGATAATAATTCAAAGGGGGATATTCCAGGGTGACTCTAAGTCACTGTTGCTATTCTGCTTTGCCATTAACCCATTAAGTTGTTTACTTAACAGCTTAAGGCCATGGCTACAATTTAGCTCCTAAAAAACAACAAAGTGTAAAGACTTCTCATCTTCTCTTTGTCGATGATTTAAAACTGTATAGCTCATCAGATGAGGAACTGAAAGCACAGCTGCAACTTTTTCAGATGATATAAGAATGTCATTTGGTCTTAAGTGTGCACAAGCAACCTTTAAAGCAAGAAAACTGCAGCACCAGTAAAAGTTTTAGTTTGGGACAAGAATGAGATATAAAAGAAATGGAGCAAGAGGGAGTGTATAAATATTTGGGATTTGATGAAGGATCAACAATAAAACATGAATAAATGTGAATAACACTTAGTAAGGAATACTTTAGAAGACTTAAATTAATTCTGAAACAGCATGAACATCTAGGAGGAAAATCCAAGCTATAAACCAATTTGCTCTTCCTGTCCTAACTACCAGTTTTGGAGTGACTGACTAGCCCCAAAACGTGTTGGATAGATTAGATAGGAAAACAAGAAGGATGCTACATGTATACCAAGATTATATTCCGAAGGAGGGATGGGCCTCCTTGAAATTGATTACACATATAGGTCTACAATTGTGGGGCTCCACACACATCTGCTGACCTCACAATGCTCAAATGAAGTGAAAGTTTTGAAACATGAGGAGAATAAATCTAAGATGACTACTCTGTTTAATTTAGCAAAAGCATACTGGCGTCAAGCAGGAATGGAAATCAAACCAGAAGTAGGTAAAAATCAGGCAACAACTGAATGTGCCAAAGCAATTGAATGTGCCAAAAACAAATGAAAGGATATAGGGTGAAGGGCCAGATGAGAAGGCAAGAAATGTGGAAAAAGAATAAATATAGTTGAACGTATAGTGGGCTACGTACATGCTGGTTTACAAAGTCCATTGAACATGTGGGAGAAACACACAAATGTAGGTTTTGTAAAACTGAATTGGAAACAGTCGCACACCTTGTTGCTGGTTTTGACATACTAATGGCAGAAGGACTGTATACTGAAAGGCAAAATAATGTGGTGAGACTGTTGCACTGGGGACTGTGCAAACATTATGGTACTGAAGTGGCTGAAAAACACTGGAAACATGAGCCACAAAGCATCGTAGAAAATTATGTAGTTTATATCACATGGGATCACCCATTACCAACAGTTCAAAAGATAGATGCTAGAAAACCAGCTATAGTGGTCCAAGAAAAGAAGACAAAAATAGCATTGATCAATGAAATTGCTACAACCAGTGACTACACTGTCTTGCATACAGGGAGACACAAAGTCATAAATAGTAGTAGGAGCAATGGGGTCTTATAAAAAAAAGAGTCTACAATCATATTTAGACATGCTACCAATACATGTAACTCCATACGAATTGCAGGAAGAGTCATTAACTGAGCACATAGCAAGTGCTGCGAAGAGCACTTCTGGCTGACATCAAAGATTGAAACAATACTAATTTCATTTACTTTGACTTAGGATTGGGGTCCATTCCCGTCATAGTATTAGAAATCCAAAAGATTTGGAGAAATTAAAAAAAAGAGTGAAAAATCATATTACTCACAGACGGCAAAAGTTTAGAGATGTGCTAAACTGTAAAAATAAATATTTTAACTGAAAGTCGTGACATTTTTGTAAAATTTGTATTTACATTCATATTAATCTTATAGGTTCATAGGTTCATACTAGGCTATCTGCCCTGGGGCAATTATAAGCCTAGCCCGATTCTGTATGGCTTACGCCACCCCTTGATTTGAGTATACTGTGCCCTTTTTAAGGTTTAGTTTACTGTGCCTCTGTCTAATAGTGACACGGGAGTAATCCCTGTGACAAACCTATGATCCCCATCCATTATCGAGATTCTTCTTGAAGAGATTCAGTGAGGTGCTCTGCCTCACATGAACTGGAATTCTATTCCAGAGTGAAGGGAGCCTCTGGGTTATGAACCTGTCCCTCCAGCAAGTTCTATTTATTTCTGTGCTGAGGTTCAAGTCCCTCGAGCGTGTGGCTCTAAGGGATTTAGATTTACTGAGGTGGAGCATGTCCATTAATTCTGGATTTGACATAGCTTTGTATGTCAGGCATAGATCGCCTCAAAGTAGGCATGCAACTGAGTAGAGCTGGAGTTTTTAACCGAGCAGCATATGGCATCTGTTTGAGACCCTTGATCCTCTTGGTGAGATACTTTTGGGGTCTTTCTAATTGCTGCAGGTGTCGGGTAAGGTACATCCCAAAAGGGGCATCGTATTCTATGATGGGCCTGATGAGGGATGAATAAAGGGGCACGATTACCTCTCTTGATCTAGATGTGAAACCCTTCGTGATGAGGTGGGCTATGTAGAAGGTCTTTCTAACCACTTTGGCAATGTGGTTTTCAAAGGAGAGATTGCTATCAACTTGGGTCCCCAGGTCCCTAATAACTTTCTCTGTACTTAATGGGTTTCCGACTATGTGGTAATTTGTGGGCACATTGTTTTTGCCAAAGGATATGACTATACATTTTTTGGCATTTAGCTTTAAACCATGGCGCTGGCACCAGTTATCTGTCTCTGTGAGACCTTTTTGAAGGATGTTTGTGTCAGCTGGAGAGTTGATTATGGCGCCCAGTTTGCAGTCGTCTGCGAACTTGGTGAGCCATAGTCCTCCCACGTTTGCCTGTACCTCGGAAAAGTATATACCGAACAAGAGTGGTCCCAGGACAGAACCCTGTGGGACGCCACTTGTGACCAGTTTCGAGTCTGACATGGCTCCAGCAACTCTCACTCTGTGTGTTCTGTCTTTGAGCCAGTTTGCGACCCATCTTGTGACATAGGGGTTTATATTTAAGCTGGATAGCTTATCTATGATGCCAGTGGGGTATTGTGTCAAATGCCTTTGCAAGGTCCAGATAGGCTGCGTGGACTACCTTCCCTTCATCTATGGCTTTGGTGACTGTTTCAAAGAAGTCAACCAGGTTCAAAAGGCAGGATCTGCCCTTGACAAAACCGAACTGGGTAGGATCTGGTGTCTGTAGGTCCCCAATGTCTTTGTTTATGAGCTCCATGATGATCCTCTCCATAGCCTTGCAGACTAAGCTAGTCAGGCTTATGGGCGATAGTTTCCAGGGTCCGTGAGGCTCCACCTTTGTGGAGTGGGACCACTGTTGCTGTACGCCATTCTGTGGGCACATATCCTGTAGTGAGGCTGAGATTGTATAGCTGTTTTATTTGAGGGATTAGTTCCTCTTGTAGTTCATGTAGGACGCAACCTGGGACACCATCTGGTCCCATGGAAGCAGTGTTTTTTGCTTTGGAGAGGGCAGCATTCACCTGAGCATCTGAGATGTTTGGGAGGCAGCCCTCTGCCGGGATAGATACTTGCTCTTTTGAGGGGGGTTTGCACTGAACCTGTCTGCCAGGATATTGGCGATGTCTGTGAGTTCAGTGTATTTTTTGTCGTTTAGAATCAACTCAGAACAAGTCTGGGAGTTGCATCCCAGGTTTCTAACATAACTGAAAAAAGCCTTATGATTGTCTTTGGTGTCCTGTGCAATTTTTCTCTCGAAGCTGGCCTTGGAGGATTTTATGAGGGATCGTAATTTTTTGCTAGTACTGATCACAGATGCCTTCCCTATTAGGGATTTTGCTCTATCATGTAGTAGCTTCCACCTTCTGTTGTACAGTTTATTTATGGCAGGGGTCCACCAGACTGGACGCCTGCCTTTGGATGATTGGGTCTTGGTTTTGTTTGGGATAGCATGATCCATGCATTCCTGGATATGTCCGTAGAATGCATTTATATAGGATTCTGCAGTTTGGGCTGTAGTTTCCACTGGCCCTGGGGCCTTGAAGGATTCCACTTCGGTTTTGAGAAGTGAGAAGTTCGCTTTGAGAAGTTTTTCACTGTGGTTTTCTGGGCTGGGGTGGGGTCGGGATGTGGACATCCAGTGAAATTAATTTATGGTCTGATCTTACCAATGAGGGATATACTTCTGGTGTGGAGCATAGAGTCCCCATGTTGGTAATGATCAGGTCTAGTATGTTGTCCCCTCTTGTGGGAGTGGTGACTAGTTGTTCCATAGCATTTGAGTTTATAATTTCCAGGAATCTTTTGGCTAAGGTGCTGGGGCTTGAGTAGTGCTTCCAGTCAATGTTTGGGTAGTTGAAGTCACCCAATATAATGGTGTTCGGAGAGATCTTCATGTTCTCCAATGTTTTCAGGAAAGCCAAATGGGATTCCTGACTTTGAGAGGGTGGTCTGTAGGATGCTATAAACTGAAAAGCAGTCTTGCCCACTGTTAGTTGCACATGGATGGTCTCCGATACTTCGTGCAATGCCACTAACCTGGAGGTGTGGATATCCTTGATAAATATGGAAACTCCCCCTCCTTTTGTGGTTCGGTCTGGGTTTTGGGGCCGAAAAGCATGATATGAGGTATAGCCTGGTAGTGCTGGGGTACTCTCTGGAGCCTTGAACCAGGTTTCTGTCACTTCACAGATATCGATGTTCTCCATACTGAGGAGAGCTTCGAGTGCGTGCATCTTGAGGTTAAGACTTCTGGCGTTTAGCAGCATTACCCTTAGTTTCCTGTTCCTTGTGCTGTCTATGGGGGTGGGTTTGACTTTTGAGCCTTGCCTAAAAAGGCACTATGGGGGTGGCAAGAGCCTTTGCCAATATCCGAAAGCCCAGTGGTGACAGGTGCAAGCCGTCCCTAAACAACGTGGCTTGTCGAGCATGTCATCCCAGGCTGACAGACACTGGATCCCCTTTGAATGACACCAAAATTTTAGCCAATTGTTAAAATCGATCATTTTGTCTTTGTACTGTGGAATCATTCTAGGTGAGGGTAAGATGCTGCTCAAGGTCAGGGTCATACCAGCCTGGGCTACATGATCAGAGAGCTCCTCTAGGTCTCTTTTCATGTAGTCCAGGGAGGTACGTCTCAGGTCATTCACACCAGCATGTACAATGACTGAGTCATTTTTGTATTTGCTTTGGAGTGACCTGAGTGCTTGCGTTATGTGTCAGATCCTAGCACCCGACAGGCAGCTCACGGTGACCTTCTCTTTATTCAGCCTGGTGAGCGGGACATCAGTGTGTCTGACAATAGAGTCACCTATAACAAGAGTATCAGGTGTGTTATTCAGCCTTAAGGGCTGTGGCTGCTTGGCACACTGACTTTGTGGGTTATGTGTTGTGTGTGTTTTGTTTTGAGGTAGCGTTTGCTTGGATGTCTGCTTTGGAGGTCTCTGTTGCTTAGGTAGATTTTTATTTAGAGCCTCCGAGTATGTTTTTGTGTATTTATGTGTTTGGTTCGCTGATGTGGTGGGACTATGTGATACTGGAATTGTGTTGTGTAAGGTTACCTTCTCCTCCTGACTGGTTACACCAGTTTTGAGATGAGAGAGCTCAGCCTCCAGTTTGGCTAAATAGTTGCATCTCTCACATATATTTGAACCTGTTTGGAGGAGGAGAGGGTTGTCTGTGTACATGAGACAGTTGTAACATTGCCTCAAAATTCCCTGATTCACCAGCTGGACTGGAGAGGAAACCATTGACTGACCTTTGGACATGCTAGAGTAATAGGGAAACTGAATTTAAGATGGACCAATAGAGGACAGGGTAATCGTAGGGAGTATAAGAGTAAGTAGTGCTTATGGTTTAATAGTGCTAACTTGTAGGATTACTTAATTGGACCAGTGAAGGGCCTTAGAATGAGAATATGGTGTTTAAATTGAGAGATAGAGCAGTTCTAAGGGAAAATGTGAAGAGCAGACTTTGTGGAGCCAGGAATAGTTTAAACCCAATTAGGCGGCGCTGCCCGCTGTTGCACTAGGCACAAAAACGCGCAAAAGAAGGTTTTAAGAGAGGAAGATGAAGGAGTTTTGGAAATGACCCAAAATGGCCAATAAAACTACAGTTTCAAGTCAGTAACCACTCCCACAGGGGCAGGCAGGCTGCTCAATGTTTTTCACTGCCACTGATCAACAAAGAGACTTTCCTTTAGCCCAAGCAAAAAATGGCCTCACAGAAACTTACAAACAGTTCAAGAACAGCAAGCCTGTAACTGAACTTTTTTAAATCTCAGAAAAGTGGGAAAAAAGCAAGATTTTTTTTTTTGTTTTGTCAGAGATAGCAGAGGTTAACAAGTATCAACAAGTTATAACAGTGCAGTAAATGACCCCACACAAGAGTGCTAGGCCAAAGACAGATAAAATGCAAGTTTTGAGAAAAAACGATTTTAAAAATAAGTGCAAACAGGAAATTCAGTAAACAGCTCTAGGTTGTGCTCTAAATACAGTTACTAATGCAGAAATCAAATTTAACAAGCCAGAAAATGCTCAAAATAGGCGGCTATGCAGAAAAACTTAGCAAATAAACAGAGGAAAAATACTTAAAGTCTCAAAAGTGGCTCCTTTCTTCTCTCAGCGTTTTCTCCTCTTGGTGGGTGCTTCACCAACAGCCAACAAGCCTGAAAAGACGCCAAAACCACGAGGCAACCAGGTTTTAAGAGAGGAAGATGAAGGAGTTTTGGAATTGACCCAGAATGGCCAATAAAACTACAGTTTCAAGTCAGTAACCACTCCCACAGGGGCAGGCAGGCTGCTCAATGTTTTTCACTGCCACTGATCAACAGAGAGACTTTCCTTTAGCTCAAGCAAAAAATGGCCTCAAAGAAACTTACAAACAGTTCAAGAACAGCAAGCCTGTAACTGAACTTTTTTAAATCTCAGAAAAGTGGGAAAAAAGCAAGATTTTTTTTGTTTTTTTGTTTTTTCAGAGATAGCAGAGGTTAACAAGTATCAACAAGTTATAAAGTACAGTTTTGTACCTACCATAAATGTAGATGTTCGAAGATCCACATTGCTGCAGTCCTTACTTATGGGTAGTCCGCTGTCCTCGGTCGGCCCGAATACCAAAGTATTAGGCTGACGTCGGTCATGGGTGCCTAGATCTGACATCAGAGCGTCAGGGTATAAAGGTGCATGATCGACGTCATATCCTCAGTCTTTTCTTGCCCCAGATGTCATAAGGCCAAACCAGAAAGGCCACAGCCAAAAACAGAATACCTCCCAAAAGCATGCCCAACAACAACCATCACCTAAAGCATAGCACCAAGTCAAACTACAGTGGGGAAGGAGGGAGGGTAAATTGGACTGCAGCAATGTGGATCTTCGAACATCTACATTTATGGTAGGTACAAAACTGTACTATGTTCTTCATCTCACATTGCTGCAGTCCTTACTTATGGGTAGAATCCCAAAGCAACGGGAAAGGGAGGATGGTAAAATCATAAAGCATTAGGGGCGCTAAAATGCCCTGTAAAATTGCAGTGGCAAATCCAGCCCTAGACTTAGAATAAAGAGGAAGGTGGTAATGTTTAGAAAAGGTATGCACTGAACTCCAAGAAGCTGCCTCCAAAATGTCTTTTGTAGCTACCCCCCTTAGAAAGGCCGTAGAAGTAGCAGTAGCCCTAGTGGAATGAGGCCTGATTCCAGCAGGAATCTCCTTACCATGATGGGAATAACAGAAAGAAATACAAAACCCAATCCATTTAGAAATAGTTTGTTTTGAAACAGGTTTACCCTGTGAACCCAAAGCAAAAGAAACAAACAATTGCTGAGACTGTCTGAACTCCTTGGTTCTGCTCAAATAAAAACGTAACTGCCTGTGAATATCCAAAGTGTGCAAAAGTTTCTCCCCTTTATTTTGGGGGTTTGCATAAAAAGTAGGCAAATGAATAGTTTGATTTAAGGCCACACTAGAAACACTTTAGGCATAAAGGAAGGATTAGTACGTAAAGATACCCTATCCTTATGAAAAATCAGGAAAGGCTCCACTGCCATGAGGGCCTGTAATTCAGAAACCCTTCTTGCAGAGGTAATGGCCAACAAAAAAGCAGTTTTCCATGACAAATACATTAACTCGGCAGTAGCTGCAGGCTCAAAAGGTTGTAGAGTAAGTTTTTCCAACACAAAATTGAGATCCCAAGCAGGAGTAGGAGCTCTACGTGGCCGTCTTATATTCTTTGCCCTCTAAGAAATTGCTTAAACCAAGGATGAGAGAATAAAGGAGGGTCACAATCATAGTGAGCAGAAATGGCTGCAGCATGAACCTTTATTGAGGAGAAAGACAAACCCTTTTCCAATAGCTCAGTAAGATATTGAAGAGCAACACTTAAATCAGGTTTGGAGACATCAAGGTCCTTTCCTTTGCTCCAAATAAAAAATCTCCTCCATTTATCCGCGTAAACTTTCCTGGTACTAGGCCTGCTGGCCTCCAAAATAACATTCAAAACTTGTTGTGGAAGCTGAGACCTTCCAGAGTCTAAAACAGAATATGCCAGGCTGTTAGATGCAGAGACTGAATCTTGACATTGAGGAAGTGACTGTCCTCTCGTGACAAAAGGAGCGGAATCAAGGGCAGAGGCCATGGAGGTTCTCGTACTAAACTCCTCAGTAGTGGGTACCAGTGTTGTCGAGGCCAATCCGGTGCTATCAAAATCATGGTTGGCTTGTCTTGTCTGGCCTTCAAAAGTACCTTGGAAAGAAGAAGAAGCAGAGGTGGAAAGGCATATACATGCAGATTGTTCCAACTGAATGATAGAGCATCCACCTTCCAAGCTGTGTGATGAAACATTTTTGTGCAAAACTTTGGCAACTGGTAATTTAGTGGAGAAGCGAACAGATCTATGTCTGGAGTTCCCCATAACACTGTCAACTGTTGAAATACATGAGGATCCAATTTCCACTCGTGAGGATCCACTATTTGTCTGCTCAATACATCTGCTAAGGAGTTCTGTGCTCCTGGTAGAAACCTTGCCTGAAGAGTGAGGTGTAGATTGAGAGCAGTTTCCCACAGAATCATCGCTTGCCTGCAAAGAGGGTAAGAATGGGTTCCCCCCTGCTTGTTGATGTACCACATGACAGTAGTGTTGTCTGTTTGAATCAACACCTGCCCTGGGTGAAGTAAATCTTTGAAAGCCATCAATGCAAACTGGACTGCTAACATTTCCTTCAAGTTTATATGCAAATGTTGGAGTTTGACAGGCCACGTGTTTTGCACCCATTTTCCATTGAGGTGTGCTCCCCAAGCCTTGTCCGAGGCATCTGTCGTTAGAATCTGACTCGCCTCTGGCGGGTCACAGAGAGTCCCTTGTTTAGGTGACATTCCTGAGCCCACCACAAAAACTCCTTCTGAATGCAAGGTATTATCTGAATGACAGTGTCTAGATCTTGGCAGTGCTGTGTCCACACATTTTTGAGATACCATTGAAGCTTCCTCATATGCAATTTGGCATTGGGAAGCACCAGAATACAAGATGCCATGAACCCCAAGGCTTGAAGGACTGTCCTTGCAGTCAGCCTGGACCGTAGAGACATTTGCTGGAAATAAAGAGAAAGGCTTCTTTGTTTGTCCGGGGTCAAAAAGGCCATCTGGGAAGCTGTATTCAGTCTCACACCCAGAAAGCACATGTCCTGAGAGGGTACTAGACTGGACTTTGTTTCGTTCACAGAATACCCTAGGCATCTTAACACTGCCATCACATACTGTAGATGATGAAGAAGTTCGTCCTTTTCTTGTGCAATAATCAGGCAGTCGTCCAAATAAGGATAAATCTGTATTCCTCTTAGTCTGAAAAATGCTATCACTGGAGCCAGAACCTTTGTGAACACTCTGGGCGCAGTAGATAAGCCAAAGGGCAATGCAGAGAACTGATAATGTAAATTTCCAGCCCGAAAACGCAGGTACCTCCTGCAACTGGGCCTGATAGGAACATGAAGGTAAGCCTCTTTGAGATCCAGAGTAACCATCCAGTGATCTTTTCCCAACAGAGGTAAAAGTTGTTGTAAAGTCAGCATCTTGAACTTTGGAATGTCCAGGTAAGTGTTGAGGATAGATAAATCCAAAATTGGTCTCCACGTGTTCCCTTTCTTTGGAACTAGAAACAGGCGAGAATAAAATCCCAGGCCCACTTCTGACAGAGGAACTGGCTGTATAGCTCCTATTGGAAGAAGTAAAGAAATTTGTCTGTGAGCCTCTATCCTTTGCTGAGGAGGGACGTCTGGCATGCCTTTGAAAGGAGGCATGGTGTGGAAATAGAACTTGTAACCTCGGTTTATAATGTCCAATACCCATTTGTCCTGGGTGACTAAATGCCAATTTTGCTTGAAAAGAGCCAACTTTCCTCCCAAAGGAGCTGCCCGGCAAAAAGAATCTGGCAGCTGAAAATGCAGGTCATTGGGCCTGTTTACGAAAGGACTGGCCCCTGCCCTCACCAGCAGATTGAACAGGCGAACTCCATTGTCTCGGCCTGAAGGTACTCTGAGCTCTGCCCCTACCAAGCCTAGATCTACCCCTAGACTGAGAATCAGAAGTAGGGTACGTCCACCCCTTAGTAGGCCAATTTCTACTAAACGTTGGAGGTTGTACCTGCAAAAAATCTTTAACAGTCTGCATAGACTTAGCCTTGTCTTCCATTTTCTTTAAGACTGACTCCACAGGAGGACCAAACAAAACTTCAGACTGTAAAGGGGCATCCAGAATTCTAGACTTAACATGCTCAGACAAATTCTGATCCTTAAGCCAGGCGTGCCTACGAATAACTAGCGGCAGCCACCCTAGAAGAAGCCTGTAAAGCATCAAAACCACATTGCAAAGAGTGCTTACCCACCTGTTCAGAAACATGTACTAAATCCTGCAATTCTTTACACTCTATGCCCTCTGCCAAAGCATCCACTTTAGATCTTAGCTGAGAAAGGAGGAAATTCTGATACTTCAACATATGAAACTGGAAGTTCAAAGCTCTCATTGCTAAAGTAGAAGAGGTATACACCTTCTTACCCCATCTATCCAAAGCTCTAGCTTCCTTATCCAAAGGAACCGGATTCTTAACAACAGAGGCTCTAACACCCTTAGGCCCTTGACTAATAGTTTCTGGGTCCACCCTAGGACTCTTATACAGATATTTATGAGCCTCAGGCACCCTGTAATACCTGTCCGGTCTGTGGTAAAAACAAGAACTCCCTAAGCCTCTTCCGTGAATCAGAGTAATCCTGTTCCTCCCACTTAAAATGCTCCCTCATGGAATGCAGAGTTTCTGAAAATGAAAAATCCTCTGGAGGAGAAGCAGAAGGAGTGGAATCCTCTGCATCAGAATCAGAATAAGGAGGAAATCTTGAATGTCTTCAGCAGAAGACTCTGAATCATCTGAGGCCTGCTCCAAACTTTCCAACTCTGGCTCCATCCTGGGCCTCTTATCAGGAGGGGGCATAGAACCTCTAATTAAAGTAATCAAATCCTCTGCCATTTTAAGCATGTGCTTTTTAGGCACAGACCCTGAAGAACCAGAACTGACACCAGAGGAAGGCAAAACAGACCTGCCCTTAGAAGGAGCCTTAGAAACAGTAGCAGAAGGCCTAACCACCTTAGGCATAGAAGGGAGATAGTAACCTGAGAGGCCCCTTCAGCCGACCTGCCTCCTGAGAGGCCACATCTTGTAAAATCAAAGTTTCCCCCTGGGACTCAACAGAAACTTCAGCCGGATCCACCTGTTCAGCTGTAGCTTCTAAAAGTCCAGCGTCCGAAACGGACAAATCATCCTGCCTAGGCTTTAAAGATTTGTTTTTGCGCTTCTTAGTAGAAGCAGGCATCGGAACATCCGACGGCATATTTTAATTACACCTGTTGCCAAAGACTAACCTAGTGCAATCTAACCTCCGTTTTATAGTGCGCTTATTAAACCTAGCACAAAACCGACACCCGACTACGTCGTGCTCCGGTCCCAAACAAGGAACACAAAGCGAGTGGTAATCCCTATGCGGTATCTGTTTCCCACAAGAAATACAATTATTCACTTTTTCTGACATCCGGTAAGTAACTGAGGCAAGAAAAAACAAAAATATTCCCCAACGGGTACTTAGCCCAACTTGGTATCGGTCTGAAACTCCAGCGAAAAATTTCAGAACGCCGAACGGCACTTGCAACGCTGCTTCTGCATCGGACCATGCGGCAAAAAAGACTGAGGATATGACGTTGATCATGCGCCTTTATACCCTGACGCTCTGATGTCAGATCTAGGCGCCCATGACCGACGTCAGCCTAATACTTTGGTATTCGGGCTGACCGAGGACAGTGGACTACCCATAAGTAAGGACTGCAGCAATGTGAGATGAAAAACATCAGTGCAGTACCTCTTGGAGTAAGTAAAGCACATGAGGACAAAAAGGTGTGTGTGTGTTTGTTTGTGTTTGTATACTTATGTATGTTAGAAATACGAATATAAAAATAGTTTTATTAACAGAACACATTTCTAGCAATCGTATGAAAATAAATTAACTCTGTATCAAGCTACCATTTATAAAATCCAACCAAAAGTAAGATATGATACATTTATGTTTTTAGACTTTACATCAAATGCTAACATATACATAAATTGCAGTATTTATTGCATTACTTACTTTCTCCTTTGGTTGTTTTCCGCAGAAAGTTTTCGAGCTCGAAGCTGGCTTGCTTTTTGATCATCTAACAAAATCTGTCTTTCATTTTCTAAATAATTTTCCAAGTGAATTTTAAAACTTCTGAGAGTATACATGTGGTTAAGGAAACTCTAGATCATATCTTATTACATTTTTAAAATATATTTTACTTATTACTACTAAACACTGTTATATGAAGTCTAAAATACAATACAATTTGATATCTCCAATAATTTATTCATGCAGCCCTGTTCATTTGTCATCTTTCACCATGTCATTCAGTTGTGATTAATACAGTCCCTTGCCACCATCACCACTACAGGGGTATATATATTTATACCCCTTGCCGTCACTTCTTCATCTCTGTCTTACTCCTATACAATGCACCCAGTTAAAAGACAGTAGTATGGTACGCCAAATGATAAAAAAAAAAAATTAGCTATCACTTAAGAATAAACTTTTTATCCAAAATGTAGCTGTTTAGGATTGAAAGTACAGCAGTGTAAAGCACACACCATAGCATGAAATCACTTAATCTCCATTTCTTCAGTTTTTAATCTGTCTGGATTATATAGCTCTAACCTAAAGAGCAGTTCAGGTTCAAATTCTTCACAAGTAATAGTTAAGAAAGACTATAGGCTAAAAAAATAGGTTAGCTATACTCTGTCACAAAGGTTTAACCAACCCACTTCAAAGACAATGGATAGTTGGCTATGTGAATTGCTCTCTGATCTCAATGGCAATTGTATTTTTTGACTCCACACTGCACTATCAAATGACTGTGTCTTTGTAATTTGTTGCATTTTACTGGTAGCAGGGATTAGTTATAGAGCCATATTCTCAAGTAATCAGCACAGCAACACATATATTACATACTGTGCACAAAGAGTTATTGACTATCTGAAATTCTAAGAAAGAAGCTGTGAGGCTGGACTGTAAATGGTGAGATATGGAGTGCAAATCTCTCTGATGGTACCATGTGATTGCTTCAAAAACACAACTTTTAAGTAAAGGCTGTAAAAAGTTGGAAAAAAAAAATAGTAACAATCCTTCTACAAAACTGTTATTATTCCTGGTATTCAAAAAATGGGTTCTACTTTGAATAACCATAGTATTCCCATAACCACTATCTTTAGCACATTTATAAGTAATAATTACATTGACCCTAACTAACCTGTATTTAATTGTGAACAGAGACAGCTCCTTAAGTCTGTTTTAGTAAATCATTGGCAAATATATTCTGAAAAACTAAGTTTCAGTTACCATGTCCACTTCATAACCCCCATCCAACACCCCTGCCTCTAAAAAAGAGAATAAGAAGTTATGTACTCACCATAACGTTCCATCTGAGTGGGTAAACTTCATTTGTCTGCAACCTGTGGGATACGGATCCGATCTCAGATCCGAGCCGGCAACTTTACAAAGCTTAGATCTGAGCTCCTAGTTCCTCCCCTTACCCATAACCCCCTGCAAACCCTGACTGACCTCAGATCAAGTTTGCCCGCAACCACAATAGCAGGTAAGTAACTACCTTCTTGGAAAGGTACACCACTATAGAACATAAACACCTCTGAAGGTCAGGGGGATGGAGGGAGGGAACGTTTGCAGACAAATGAAGTTTACCCACTCAGATGGAACGTTATGGTGAGTACATAACTTCTTAATCTGAAGTGGTTAACTTCATTTGGTCTGCAACCTGTGGGACAGAGTCCCCAGCTACCTAAACCTTGGGCGGCCTTCATGGAAGGATATTCCGGAGCACTGTGGAGCCAAAAGAAGTTCTCCCTCTGGAGATAATGTCCAGCTTATAATGATTGATAAAGGTATGAGATGAGGCCCAAGTGGCTGCTGAACAGATATCATCCAAGGAAACTCTGGATTTGAAGGCGGCAGATGTAGCCATGGACAGAGTTGAGTGGGCACGAACTCCCTGAGGTGCGGGCCTGCCGGAATTTTGATAAGACGTGATGATACACTGTGAAATCCATTTCGATAAGGTAACTTTCGAAACTGATTTACCTAGATTAAATTTGGCAAAGGAGACGAACAACTGGTCAGATTACCTATGACCAGATGTCCTATGAATGTAAAACCTAAGTTGTCTATGCATGTCCAAAGAATGCAATTTGTACTCCCTCTTGTTCTGGTAGTTAGGAAAGAAGACCGGCAAATTGATAGATTGGTTAATATTCGTCTCAGAAACTACCTTCAGAAGGAATGAGGGATTGGTCCTGAGGTAAACCCTATCCTTGTGAAAGGCTAAGTATGAGGGTTTGACAGAAAGAGCGTGCAATTCAGATATCCTCCTAGCTGAAGTAATAGCCACTAGGAAGGCTGTTTTCCATGACAAGTATTTGAGGTCTACAGACGCCGCCGGTTCGAAGGGCGGAGCTGTCAAGGCTTGTAATACCAAGGTCAAATCCCATGGAGGAACTGGCTCCTTTACTGGAGGTCTAAGTAGAAAAGTGCCCTTTAGGAATGTTTTGCACAATTTTGTAGTAATCAAAGGGCCCATTTCACTACCTACGTGATAATGAGAGATAGCTGCTAATTGCACCTTCACCGTAGAACAGCTAGCTCCCTCATTAAAAAGTCCTGAAAGAAAATCCAGCACCACAGGCAAGGGAACTGTAAAGGGATCCAAATTATGGCGTTCTGCCTAGATAGAGAAACGCTTCCATTTACTACCGTAGACCTTCCTAGTAGAGGGCTTGTGTGCTGCTACTAGGATAGTTTTAACCGGAGATGAGATACCGGGAGTCCTAGCTACGAGTGGAACAGGAGCAGCCAAGCTGTAAGCTTAAGGTTGACCAGGTCGGGGACTGGGAGCCCCAGGGGGTGGGAAATCAGATCCGGGAGGGGATCTAGAATCCAGGGCGGATTCACTTGATGAGACCAGAGGTAAGGGAACCAAGCTTGGCGAGGCCATAATGGAGCAATGAGGATCATCCTGCTCCCCAACCAACTGGCTTTCTGAATGAGTTTCAGCATCAGGGGAAGAGGAGGTTAGGCATAGAGAAGACCGGGTGGCCAAGCATGCACCAAAGCATCCCTCGGGGCTTCCCCGGCAGGGGGAATGAGAGCGAAGCAATTGTTGCATTTCGTGTTTGAGGGTGATGCGAAGAGATCGCAACAGGGCTGCCCCCAGATGGCAAAAATTTGACTCGCTACTTGGGGATTGAGGGACCACTCGTAAGGTGAAAGGATGGTGTGACTCAGTCTGTCCAACAGGATGTTGGTCCGTCCCGGAATGTGCGTTGCAATGAGAAAGCGGTTGGTGGAGATCGTCCATTCCCACACTCTCATGGCTTCTCGACAGAGTGGGTAAGACCTGGTTCCCCCTTGTTTGTTGAGATACCATACCACAGACATACTGTCTGACTGGATCGCAATTGTTCCTGCAGGTAGAAGGCTCTAAAGTGCTTGCAACGACAACAGTACTGCCCTCATCTCTAGAACATTTATGTGCAATAAGGTCTCTGAATCGTTCCACGTGCCTTGGACCATCCTGCCTGAATAATGCCCCCCCCCCGCCCAAGACGAGAGGCGTCCGTGGTCACTGTGGCAAGAGGGGGGGCCATGGCAAAGGGGCGTCTCGCCTGGAGGTCCGGCGATTGAAGCCACCAAACGAGAGCCCTCTTGCAGGCCCTGCTGAGGGGAACGGGGTGATTCAAGGGGTACTGATGAAGGGACCATTGAACTTGTAGAGTCCACTGTAATATCCTCATGTTCAGACGCGCCATGGAAAGAAGATTGATTGCGGCTGCCATGGAGCCTAGGGCCCTCAGGACCAATCCCGCCGGAGGTCTCAAAGATTGGAAGATGGCCCGCACATGTGCCCTCAGTGTGTGCAACCGGTCGGGAGTTAGGAAGACTAGCTGTCTGTGGGTGTACAGTCTGGCCCCGATAAAATCTATCACCTGAGTCAGGATAAGAGAGGACTTGTCCGAGTTTATAGTGATCCCTAGTTGTGGAGCAAGGTTGAGGAAGTAGTCCCTGGTTAAGCACAGTAGATGCCTTGTCGGGGCAGTGAGGAGCCAGTCGTCCAGGTACGGAAAAACCTGCATTCCCTGGAGTCTCAGGTGGGCCGCTATCACTGCTAATACCTTGGTGAACACCCTTGCGTCTGAGGTGAGACCAAAGGGGAGGACCCTGAATTGGTAATGACTGGCTCCCAGCCGGAAGCGGAGAAACCTCCTGGATCGTTTGTCCATCAATATGTGGTAGCACGCATCCTTGAGGTCTATTGAGCACATCCAGTAGTTCTCCCGCAAGAGGGGGAGAATAGATTGAAGAGTGACCATCCGGAACTTTTCTTTGGTTACTGACAGGTTTAGTAGGGAAAGATAGAGGATGGGCCTTAGGTCCCCCGTCTTTTTTGGCACCAAAAAGAACCTGGAGTAGTAACCCGATCCAGACTGGCCTGGGGGGACACGCTGGATAGCTCCTTCTTCCAAAAGCTGACGAATTTCCACAGCTACTGCCTCCCTCTGGCTGGGTGGAACATCGGGGAGGTGTTTGGGGGTGTAGGGAGTGTAAGAAAAGGGAATTTTGTATCCTCTGGATATGATACCAAGCACCCAGCGGTCTTCTGTAATGGACTCCCAAGCTGCCAGGTGCCTCGAGAAACGCCCCCCGACTGTCTCCAGAGTGGAGCAGTCGGGCAACCCCTCAGGGCTGCTGCGTGGGCCGATCAGAGAAGGTTTCCCTGGACCCAAAGTTCTTCGGGCCCCCTCTGCCTCTAGGGTGGCGTCCACCCTGTCCTCCTCTGCCGCGGAAGGACTGGGAGTCCGGAGCGGACTGGGACTGTTGCGACTTTCGGAACCACATCTTCTTCTGTCCCTTTTGATTCTTGGAGAAGGACCTCTGGGGAACAGAGAAGCGGACTCCAACGGCAGACAGCATCTTCCCATCCTTTTCGCTCTGGACCAAAGATTCGTGAACTGTCTTGCCAAATAGGGCAGAACCATTGAAGGGGGCATTCGCAAAGGACGCCTTGAAGGGTTCCTGGAAATCACAATGTCGAAGCCAGGCCTGGCGCCTCATAACTAGGCCTGCTCCGCTGGCTCTAGCGGCTCCCTCTGTAGCATGGGATAAAAGCCGCATAGAGGTGTTGGATACAGATCTAAGAGTGGCCATGCGAGTGGAGTACAACTGTTTGTCCTCCCCCGACATGGACTCCAGGGGCGATGCAGCGTACTCTTTAATAAGGTCTCGCTGCAGCCGAATCACATGTGCCATGTAGTTCAGGGACCTTACAGTGAAGGTCTCTGAACTAAAGACCCGCTTCCCGAGATGGTCCATCGAGCGAGACTCCTTGCTCGGGGGATGGACTGAGGGACTCTCTTGGGCTAACTCCCTCTTGGTGGCTGTCGCCACCAACATGGCATCTACGGGGGGGTCCCTTGCTCCAATGGGATTTCTCTGCAGGGGGGCTCAGGATCTTGTTAAGACATTTGGGGACTGGCTCCACAGTATCCAGCTCCTTCCACGCCCTAGTGGTGATAAGGTCCACTAAGGGGTCGGCCGGAGGGGACACCCAAGAGGTAGATGGGCCTGCTTCGAACGCCTCCAGGAACACGGATTCGTCCGAGGAAGCCTTGGGGGCAGACCACCCCCCCTCTTATCCTAAGCATTTCCATGATGTCTCCGAAAGAGACATCCTCGGGGGGTGACCTTGGGGAGCCTTCCTCCTCATCCAAATCTGTGTCTTCTGTCAAGGACTCGGGGGAGTCCACGTGCCTCCTCTTACACTTCCGCTTGTGAGGAACATCCTCGGGGGGACTGTCCGAGGATGACTCACCAGCAACGTATTGTTCCAGGGGAATGACCTGAGACGTCAAAGCAGGCTGTCCCTGTGGCCGGGCGACGGAAGCCCTACCCAAACAAGAGGGAGTGCGGGATGGAACCGTAGCAGAGAGCGGGGGCCTGGATGCACTCAACAGAGCCCTCTCCACCACATCGAAGGCCGAGGGAGAGCCACTCTGTCTGCGATCCGAGAGCCGACCCTCACTCGGACCCGACGGATGGATCGGAGCCGGCGCCGAGACCATCGGATCCGAAGGGCCAGTGTGCTCCGACCTCGACAGAGCCGAAGGCAGACTAAACCCCTCGGATCCAAAACTCAAAGCACGGCTCCGAGAGCTCGGATCCGACAAGGACGGATCCGGTAAAATCGAAGGAAGAGTCGGAGCCGAAGTACCAGAAACTGTCGGCGCCGACCCACCCCCGGCTTCAACGCTGCCCGGCTCCGAACCCGGGAAGCGGGTCGGAGAAGGATCTATCGGGGCAAAGAAGGGTGTTGAGCTCCCCCCCCCCCGGAGGGGTGGGGGAGGCATGAGCACTCCCATCTGCATTTGGGCCTGGATGAACCTTCGCATCACCCGGTCCAAATCAGCTTCAGAAAGGCTACGCGTTGATCTTGACGAGGCCAACGAGGCTGGCCGGGAGTGCCGCCTCGATGACCTCAATGGATATCGGGTCTCCTCCTCCTCGGGTCCCGGTGAGAAGCATGGAGACCGGAGCCGAGAAGGAGGAGACCTGGAAGCCGCGGAGGGAGAAGCCCGCTTAGCCGGGGGGGCCCAAGCAGAGGCCTCGGCCTGCCGCTTGTGGTGCTTCTCCCTCCGTTTTTCTTTCCTGGCCTCCCTCTCCTCCAGCACCGAAGCGGGAGATTGAGTCCCGGCCGGGGGGAGGGAGGCAGGAGTGGCCACCACCGAAGCCTGGGAGGAGGCCACAGAAGCACAGGAGGCCAAAGCCGAATCCAGGGGCAAAAGTCCCGCCAGGATCAGCTTAGATCTCCTGTCCTTCAGTGCCCTGGGGTTGAACGCCGCACAGATAGTGCATCCAGAGGAAAGGTGTTCAACCCCAAGGCACCGGACGCACCGAGTGTGACCATCCACCAGGGAGAGCTTATGGCCACACTCGGTGCACTTAGAAAAGATTGGTTTTGGGGCCTCAGACATTCTAAAGAAAACACACTCGTTAGGCCCCAAACACACCACACACAGAACTACGTACCAGCGAAGGGGAGGGAGGGTAAATTTAACTACAAGGATTTAACCAAAGGGAAACCTAACCACAACACACTCGTACACTTAAAAGTAATAGAAAAAAGTTTTAAATTTCTCACAAACTCTATGAAGACCCTACAAACCAGGAGCTCAAACCCTAGCTGTTGACCAGAAGCGCGGCAAACTAGATCTGAGGTCAGTCAGGGTTGGCAGGGGATTATGGGTAAGGGGAGGAGCTAGGAGCTCGGATCTAAGCTTTGTAAAGTTGCCGGCTCGGATCCGAGATCGGAACCATATCCCACAGGTTGCAGACCAAATGAAGTTAACCATTTCAGATCATTGTTTAAACCTCTAGCATTACATAAAAAGAAATCAACCTGCATTCTCACCAGAACTTAAAGGAGCATTTGAGGAGATTGAGCTAAAACACAGCTGTTAATTTTCAATAACTTATTTAATATTATGTTTCCAACATTACTAAGATGCCTATTGTCAAAACCAAATAAGTTCTTGCCCATATACATATCCCCCCAAACATGTACACATGTAATTCTTTACCAGTAGCATAGTCTTCTCATAATATTTGTAAAACCCCTTATTGTGACCAAAGGTTGAAATAACATCACGCAGACCCAACTCAAACTTTTTTCCGCACTCAAACCTATCAACTGTTCAATGCAACTGGTAAAGGGGTTCCATGTTAGCTCTTCCAGTGGCATTAATATCTGCTGCATCCACCACCACATCATATTTTTTCCGAACACACAAATTATTTTTAAGGAAAACAAAATATAATATATATATATCCCACTTCCTCCAAGCATGAAACTGTAATATGGTCCTTATTTTTAGCTAGCAGGGGATTCTTGACTCTTAGCACAGAACGTCCAGTGACCAGAACTTGCCCGATATTCTCACAATGACTTTCCACAACTTGCTGCTGATCATTTCCTGCAGACAACATACTAGTAATACCCAAAGCTCATCTCTTCTTTCTATTTAAGTCCTCATCCTCAAACAATCAACCTTCTTCACTAACACTGCAATCAAACCCTCTCTTCTAACCTCTAGAACTACACTTGGGAGACACTGAACCAAGAGATACCCTATAAGAACCTTTAACTTCATCAGTATAAAAAAATAACTGCATCAAGAAAAGAAACCAAGTCCTGAGACCCCCTGTTAACTATCTGAATACCGACATCCACCTTTTTCAAACTACAAAATAACTCAATACTACCAAGGATTTCACGTTTGTGAGAATTCCTTATTTTCAACACTCTAACCATAGAAAAAAATGGTTTACTATGAAAATGCTGAATGCTAAATGGTCGAACATGAATTGGTTGAAATCACTATCTGCAGGAATTAAAAAGTTGAAACTGTTTTAGTCGAAACTCATAATGTCGAATTGCCCATTTCTCTACTGTAGTGCGATCTCAGAGTTGCAAAATAGTAGAGATGGGCTAATTGTTTTTCAATTAAATGATTTTCGACATTGTTCACTTTCAATGTTTTGACTTTTCGACATTATATTTCAACCAAATGACCATTAGACCTTATTGCTTTCAACATTTCCATAGTAAACCAAAAAAAAATAACCTTGAACACTCCCTTCCTCAACCTGAATTTCAATAATAACAGTTCCCTTACACAAAACTTGTTACATACCACACATTTATGTCAAGATTCACACCCTAACAAATCCTCCAAACAAAACATATCCATTTCTTTCCTAACATGCTTAACACGCAAAGGCATGAAAATGTGTCTTTGGGTCTCCGCTTCAATGTGAGAAACACACACATATCTGCTCCTCTCACATCCATTCATATGAGACGCATAATTTAAATCCCCAGACTGTGCCCTCTGATAGGACAGCGCTTCCTTAGACCCACCCCAAACACACACTAGTTCCTTTTTAGAAAATCCCCAGTCCTTAAAAGGCCACAAGGGATATTTTCCTTTGCAGCATTTCTGTGCCAAAAACTATTTTTCCTCACCACTTAAAGGGACTTGAGGGAAACCAATACAACTGCTTTTTTTTTTTTTTTTTTTTTAAAGAAAATAATACTGACAAGAAACAACACTTGTGTCTGCTTATATGGGACAAAGTTTAAATGCCCAAACAGCGCTTCCTTACACCTGCTCCAAACACACACAAATTACTTTTTAGAAAATCCACAGCCCTTGAAAGGAAATGAGGGATATTTTCTCTTCTTGCGTTGCTCGGCCACAAACTACCTTTCCACAACCCTTAAAAATCCTCAAGGGAAACCAACACAACTGTTTTTGTTAAGAAAATAATACTACAAAGAAACACACCACTCACCAAGTGTGTCACTTGGGTTCAGTACACACAAATGAATAAACTCTTACCAAACTGCGTAACATAGCAGACAAAGTCCAAAAATTATAATACTTAAAAGCACAACATATCTTTAATGGAACACTAATTATGACTAAGATTTCACAAAGATGCACATAAAGTTGCTATACTCATCATCTTCTTTCGGCTTTTCCCGTTAGGGGTCGCCACAGCGGATCATCTGTTTCCATTTCTTCCTGTCCTCTGCATCATGCTCTTTCACACCAACCGCTTGCATGTCCTCTCTCATCACATCCATAAACCTTATCTTAGGCCTTCCTCTTTTCCTCTTACCTGGCAGCTCCATCCTTAGCTTCCTTTTCCCAATATACCCAGCATCCCTCCTCAGCACATGTCCAAACCAACGCAATCTCGCCTCTCTTGCTTTGTCTCCAAACTGTCCAACCTGAGCTGACCCTCTAATATATTGATTCCTAATCCTGTCCACCTTAGTCACACCCAGTGAAAATCTTAGCATCTTTAACTCTGCCACATCCAGCTCGGACTCCTGCCTTTTTGTCAATGCCACTGTCTCCAACCCATATAACATAGCTGGTCTCACTACCCTCTTGTAGACCTTCCCTTTCACTCTTATTGGTACCAGTCTGTCACAAATCACTCCTGACACTCTTCTCCACCCATTCCACCCTGCCTGTACTCTCTTCTTCACCTCTCTTCCACACTCACCATTACTCTGAACTGTTGATCCCAAGTACTTAAACTCATCCACCTTTACCAACTCTACTCCCTGCATCCTCACCATTCCTCTACCCTCCCTCTCATTTACACACATATATTCTGTTTTAGCCCTGCTGACCTTCATTCCTCTCCTCTCTAAAGCATATATCCACCTCTCCAGGGTCTCCTTAACCTGGTCTCTACTCTCACTACATATCACAATGTCATCTGCAAACATCATAGTCCACGGGGCCTCCTGTCTAATCTCATCTGTCAACCTGTCCATCACCACTGCAAATAAGAAAGGGCTCAGAGCTGATCCTTGATGTAATCCCACCTCCACCTTAAAAGTATCTGTCACTCCCACCGCAGTCCTCACCAATGTCACACTACCCTTGTACATATCCTGCACCACTCTTACATACTTCTCTGCCACTCCCGACTTCCTCATACAATACCACAACTCCTCTCTAGGCACCCTGTCATATGCTTTCTCTAAGTCCACAAAGACACAATGCAACTCCTTCTGACCTTCTCTGTATTTCTCCAACAACACTCTCAGAGCAAATATTGCATCTGTAGTGCTCTTTCCTGGCACAAAACCATACTGCTGATCACTAATCATCACCTCCCTTCTTAACCTAGCTTCCACTACTCTTTCCCATAATTTCAAGCTGTGACTGATCAATTTTATCCCTCTGTAGTTACTGCAGCTCTGCACATCACCCTTATTCTTAAGGATAGGTACCAAAACACTTTTTCTCCACTCCTCAGACATCCTCTGACTTTCCAAAATTTCATTAAACAATCTGGTTAAAAATTCCACTGCCATTTCTCCTAAGCACCTCCATGCTTCCACTGGTATGTCATCTGGGCCAACAGCCTTTCCATTCTTCATCCTCTTCATAGCTGTCCTTACTTCCTCCTTGCTAATCTGCTTCACTCCCTGATTCACTATCCCCGCATCATCCAACCTTCTCTCTCTCTCATTCTCTTCATTCATCAGCCCTTCAAAGTACTCTTTCCATCTACTCAACACACTCTCCTCACTTGTGAGTACGTTTCCCTCACTGTCCTTTATCACCCTTACCTGCTGCACATCTTTCCCAGCTCTGTCCCTCTGTCTAGCCAATCGGTACAGGTCCTTTTCTCCCTCTTTAGTGTCCAATCTATCATACAACTCTCTATACGCCTTATCCTTAGCCTTCACCACCTCTCTTCTTTGCCATGTGCCTCATCTCCTTATACTCATGTCTACTTTCTTCATCTCTTTGACAATCCCACTTCTTCTTCGCCAGCCTCTTCCTCTGTATACTCTCCTGTACTTCCTCATTTCACCACCATGTCTCCTTGTCCTCCTTCCTCTGTCCAGATGTCACACTAAGCACCTTCCTAGCAGTCTATTTATATAGCAGTTTATTTACTATAGTATAGCAAATAACGTTGCTATACTATAATGCAGAATGTTGCTATACTAATGATCCTGTCAACTGAAAACAAGCATGATTAAAAACAAAATTGGAGCTTGCTACAGATCACCCACCATGAACCAGGACCCCCATTCCGCATTTCTGGAGACACTGGAAAATATGAAGGTCCTAACAAATTCCCTAATAT
This sequence comes from Protopterus annectens, assembly GCF_019279795.1. Taxonomy (NCBI): domain Eukaryota; kingdom Metazoa; phylum Chordata; order Ceratodontiformes; family Protopteridae; genus Protopterus; species Protopterus annectens. The sequence continues at coordinate 1,115,591,064 of NC_056735.1, read as the reverse complement.
TGGGTGATTTCAATTACCCAAACATTAACTGGGAGAGCTATTCAAGTACTAACTCCCTTGCCCAACGCATCCTAGAATTTATAAACTTGAACGCCTTGGATCAACTGGTCAACACCCCCACCAGAGGTGACAACATATTGGACCTGGTCATCACCAACATGGGCGACCGGTGTTCTACACCGGAGGTCAACCCCTCGCTGGTTAGATCAGACCATAGACTAATCACTCTGGATATCCACATTCTGCCCCCACACCTAATCAAGGAAACCACCGTGAAAAACTTTTCAAAAGCAAACTTCACATTACTTAAGACCGAGGTGGAAAGGTTCACAGCCCCCATGCTAAAGGACAATGCTGTCCAAGCTGCTGAATCCCTTACAAAAGCATTCTATGAGCACCTGCAAGAATGCATGGATCATGCTATCCCAAGCAAAACCAAGACTCACTCCTCCAAGAAAAGGAAACCAGTCTGGTGGACCCCTGCTATAAACAAGCTATACAATAGAAGGAGGAAACTAGTACAGAAAAGAGTAAAATCCCAAGAAGGAAAGACATCCCTGATCAGTATCAGCAAGAAACTACGATCTCCCATAAAATCATCCAAGGCTAACTTCGAAAGAAAAGTTGCCAAGGACTCCAAAGATAACTTCAAAGTGTTCTTTAGCTATGTCAAGAACCTATGTGGAAATGCTCAGATCTGCTCTGACTTAGTGCAGAATGGCACAAAATACACTGAACCGACTGATATTGCCAACATTCTGGCAGACAGGTCTAGTGCAAACTTCACCCCCTAAAGGGCCCATAACTATACCAGAAGAATGTAGAGCCCCGGCAATCATTGACACACAGGTTAAAACAGCCTTATCCAAAGCCAAAAACACATCTTCAATGGGACCGGACAGAGCCCCAGGCTGTGTCTTACACGAACTCCAAAATGAACTAACCCTTCACCTAAACGCACTGTTCAAACTCAGCCTCTCTACAGGCTACGTACCCACAGAGTGGTGCACAGCAACAGTTATCCCGCTTCACAAAGGTGGAGCCACAACGGACCCCAGGAACTCTCGCCCTATAAGCCTGACCAGCCTGGTCTGCAAGGCTATGGTGGGCATCATCTTGCAACTCATTAACAGAGACTCATTAACCTCCAAACATTGGACCCTACCCAGTTTGGCTTTGTTAGGGGCAGACCATGCCTGGTGGACTTCTTTGAGACGGTTACCAAGGCTTTAGATGAGGGGAAAGGAGGTCCACACAGCCTACCTAGATCTCGTAAAGGCTTTCGACACCATTCCTCATTCTGGTATTACAGACAAGCTCACCAGCCTGAACATAAACCCCTAAATCATGAGATGGTTTGCCAACTGGCTCAAGGATAGAACCCGCACAGTGAGAGTTGCAGGCTCTAGGTCTGACTCTAAACTGGTTACAAGTGGTGTCCCCCAGGGCTCAGTCCCGGGACCCCTCCTGTTCGGTATATACTTCTCAGAGGTACAGGCAAGCACAGGAGGACTATGGCTGACCAAGTTCGCAGATGACTGCAAATTGGAGGCCATAATTGACTCTCCGGCTGATACAGACATCCTCCAGAAGGGTCTCCCTGAGATGGATACCTGTTGTCAAAATCATGGCCTCAAGCTAAATGCCAAAAAGTGCATAGTCATCCCCTTTGGAAAAAACAAAGTACCCACGAACTACCACATACGTGGTAGTCCCCTAAATACAGAAAATGAAATAAGGGATCTGGGGACCCAAGTAGATAGTAATCTCTCCTTTGATAATCATATTGCCAAGGTGGTTAGAAAATCCTTCTATGTGGCCCACCTAATCACAAAAGGGTTCGCATCTAGAACAAAAGAGGTTATTGTGCCCCTCTACTCATCACTCATTAGACCCATCATAGAGTACAACGCTCCATTTGGGATGTACCTTACAAGACACCTACAACAGCTGGAAAGACCGCAGAAGTACCTCACCAAGAGGATTACTGGCCTCAAACAGATGCCCTATGCAGCCCAACTGAAGAAACTCCGGCTGTACTCGGTTGCATACCGCCTACTCAGAGGTGATCTCTGCCTGACATACAAGGCCATGTCCAACCCAGAAGATGGACATGCTCCACCTAAAAAAAAAAAAAACAAATCCCCAAGAGCCACATGCTCTATGGATCTAAACCTCATCATAACGATAAATAGGACTTGCTGGGGGGATAGATTCCTGGCCCAGAGACCCCCCATGCTTTGGAAGAGGATTCCAATTTACATTAGGCAGAGCCCCTCACTAACACTCTTCAAGAGAAACCTTGACGAGTGGACGGGAAACAGAAAATTTACCCCGGGGATCACTGCAGTGGCTCTGCTGGACAGAGGCACAGGGAACTAATGGCTCTGCTGGACAGAGGCACAGGGAACTAATTTAAGGGGGTGGCGAAAGCCAACACATTCTGGTTAGGCTTACATATGCCCTCGGGCAGATAGCTTAGTACTTACCTATGTTTAAGCAGGGGAATAGCCCCTTGCACCCACTTCTGCTGCTTAATTATTCTCATTTAGCGGTCACACAACCTAGATTGGTGCAACGACTGGTTTCAGACTAAACCAGTGTTATGTAAGAGGCTAGCCTTCTTCTCCTCCTCTCCAGTGTACAAGGTAGTTATGCACTTGTCACAATGACAGACCTGTAAGACGGTCCATCTTTGGTAACATTTTGAACTTGGGCTGTAGAACGGTAATGTGCCATGTACCTTTCCCATTCTCATGAGGCTCTAAATAGCTCTCACTCTCCAGTTCAGAAGTTGGTACAAAGTTGATGGAAAAAAGAAAACAGTCAGGGGAGATGAAAAGGCAAAGGCAAACACAACTAAAGATGGAGGACATTACAAAATGTAGGCTACCTACCGTGGAGCAAGTTCCCTTATAGGCTCTCCAAAACCAGTGGATTGTCTGGTTTTCCCTGGGACCAACAAGTAAAAACAAAATGAAAAGCCTCTTTGTTCAAAGTAATCTACTGCTCTATTCCTGTATAATTATAGCTCATGATAGATGAAAGCACTCATTACTTTAAATAAACTGGACAACTTAAAGCTCAAAGAAGGATTGCCTCATATTTTCATTACTTGATTCTGAGAATGTGTAAATTCTACTCTGGTTAGCTGTCTGCCTGCAAAATATTTACAGGAATACAACAGTGGATTACTTCAAACAAAGGAGAAGGAGAAAAGACAGGGTACATTACTTAAGATGAACCTTCTTGTTGTAGGACTATGGGTATGTTAAGTACATAACTTTTGCATCTGACAAGAGGCAAATCTTCAGTGATCTTTAGGAAAGAGTCCATATCTTATCCTCCGAGGTAGTCACGCTTAAAGAAATATGCCTCTGATGATAGCAGCTCCAAAAAGGAGATTGAACATGAAGACAATACTCAACTTAAAATGCCTACAGAATATATTCAGAAAATACCACATTGCACCTGCACAAGTATAATTTAACATAGCATTATAAAGAAAGACTGCGGAGACAGCCTATACCATAGAGCTCTGAGAGCTGCCGCAAAGGTTTTCCACAGATTACTATGATAAAAGTCAATGTGATTGGTTAGACACCCAGAAGGGGCATGCTTGGTAAAGTCCTTGCTCAGTATGGAGCTGGAAAATGAGACCATTAACTGGTCATCCTTGCAAAAATATATGGTTGTGTCAACATGACAATGAAGCTGTCTGTTGAAATACAATGAAGAAAATATTTACTATTGTTAGAGTACTCAGGGAAGAATGCAAGCAACATCAAACAACTGATTTAAGTTTGACTCTTTAGTTACCTTAAACATAAAAAAAGAAGTTATGTACTCACCATAACGTTCCATCTGAGTGGGTAACTTCATTTGTCTGCAACCTGTGGGTATCGGATCCGACTTCGGATCCGAGCCGGCAGCTTTACCTAGCTAAAGATCTGAGCTCCTAGCTCCTCCCCCTACCCATAATCCCCTGCAACACATCCCCCATCCTCAGATCGAGTTTGCCTATAGGGACTCCACAAGACCCTCGAAAGAGGCCAGTAACCTACTGCCCAACAGAATGGACAATCCTCTCCTGGTTAAGAAGCACAAAACTGGTTAGGGGGAATGGAGGGGGGAGGGGGTTGCAGACAAATGAAGTTACCCACTCAGATGGAACGTTATGGTGAGTACATAACTTCTTTATCTGAAGTGGTTAACTTCATTTGTTCTGCAACCTGTGGGACAGAGTCCCCAGCTACCTAGAAAACCTTGGGCAGCCCTCAAGGAAGAATATTCTGGAGCACCGCGGCGCCAAAGGAAACCCTACTCCTGGAAATCAAATCCAATTTATAATGGGAAATTAATGTATGAGAGGAGGACCAAGTAGCTGCTGAACATATGTCGTCTATAGGGACTCTAGACCAGAACGCAGCAGAGGTAGCTATGGATCGGGTTGAATGCGCATTGATTCCCAAAGGAACCGGTTTGTTCGAAGCTAAATAGGCTTGAATGATGCATTGTGAAATCCAGTTAGCTAATGTCACTTTGGTAATAGGTTTGCCTAAAGAAGACTTGGCAAAGGACACAAACAATTGATCAGACTTGCGGTTAGTTGCTGTCCTGTGCAGATAAAAACTCAGTTGTCTATGCACATCCAATTTGTGCAGTGTGTATTCCCCTTTGTTCTGGAAATTGGGAAAGAGCACTGGCAGATTAATAGACTGATTAATATTCGACTCAGAGGCTACTTTAGGGAGTAAAAAAGGATTAGTCCTGAGAGAAACTCTGTCCTTATGAAAAATTAGATAAGGGGGTTTCATACAGAGGGCTTGAAGCTCAGACACTCTCCTGGCCAAAGTTATTGCAACGAGGAAGGCTGTTTTCCAAGATAAAAATTTCAACTGAGCTGACGCGGCCAGTTCGAAAGGAGGGCCCGTCAAAGCCTGCAGGACCAGTGTTAAGTCCCATGGTGGAACCGCAGACTTAACTGGCAGTTTTAACAGGAAAGCGCCTTTTAGAAAGGTTTTGCAAATTCTGGTGGAAGCCAGTGATCCTACCTCATCTCCCACATGAGGGTGAGAGATGGCTGCCAACTGTACTTTAACTATAGATGCACTGGCTCCCTGATGAAAGATATGGGACAGAAATTCAAGAATCATCAGAATAGTGACAGTAAAGGGATCCAAGCCCCTGTCTTTGGCCCAAATGGAAAAGCGTTTCCATTTACTACCGTAAATCCTTCTGGTAGAAGGTTTGTGTGCCGCTACCAGAATGGCTTTCACTGGTGACGAGATATCGGGAGTCCTTGCTATCAGCGGAAGGTTGCCCAGATTTGGGGGTTGTAATTCCGCAGGGTGAGAAATTAGATCCGGGATGGGATCTAAGATCCAAGGAGGAACTACACTGTGAGACCGCAGGTAAGGGAACCAGATCTGGCGAGGCCAGAATGGGGCTATGAGGATTATCTTGCTCCCCAACCGATGGGCTTTCTGCAGGAACTTCGTCATGAGCGGAAGCGGGGGATAAGCATAAAGCAGACCGGGGGGCCAAGCATGAACCAGAGCGTCTCTGGGGCTCTCGCCTATTGGGGGAATTAGAGCGAAATATTCGCTGCACTTTGTGTTTGCCGGGGAAGCAAAAAGATCGCAGCAAGGTAGACCCCATTTGAGGAAAATCTGTTTTGCTACCAACGGGTTTAGAGACCACTCGTACGGTGTGAGGATCAGGCGACTTAGCCTGTCTGCTAGGATGTTGGTCCGGCCCGGAATGTGCATTGCTACCAGAAAGCGGTTGGTGGAGATCGCCCATTCCCAAACTCTCATGGCCTCTCGGCAAAGGGGATAAGATCTGGTTCCTCCCTGTTTGTTGATGTACCAGACTACAGCCATGTTGTCTGACTGAATTGCAATAGTTCCCGGAGGAAGAAGGTCTTCTAGGGCTTGCAACGCCAAAAGCACCTCCCTCATCTCCAGGACATTGATATGCAGAATGGTGTCTGAGGGAGCCCACGTGCCTTGGACGGTTCTGCCCATAGCATGCCCCCCCACCCGAGGCGAGAAGCGTCCACGGTCAACGTGGCTTGGGGCTGAGGCATGACGAACAGTCTCCCCTCTTGTAGCTCCTGAGAGTGCAGCCACCAGAGAAGGGAGTCCTTGCAAACCCTGCTCAGGGGAATCGGGGTGCTCAAGGGGTGCAGCAACAGTGACCATTGGACCTGAAGAGTCCATTGTAGGATTCTCATACGCAGGCGCGCAAAGGGTGACAGGCCGATGGCTGCCGCCATGGAGCCCAAAGCTCTCAAGACTAATTCCGCAGGTGGGGCTGAGGGCTGGAGAATTGCCAAAACATGAAGAGACAAATTGCGCAACCTGTCTGTTGTTAGAAAGGCCTTGGAGTGACGTGTATCTATTTTGGTCCCTATAAATTCCAGAACCTGCACAGGATGAAGGAATGATTTTTGAAGGTTCACAGTAATACTTAGACGCTGAGTAAGAGCCAGGGTATAATCCCTGGCCCAGCAGAGCTGATGCCTGGTGGTGGCGGTGAGGAGCCAGTCGTCCAGTTACGGAAAGACCCAAATGTCCTAAAGTCTCAGGTGGGCTGCGACCACCGCCATGACTTTGGTGAACACCCTGGGGGCTGAGGTGAGGCCAAACGGAAGAGCCCCGAACTGAAAATGACTGGCTCCCAGCCGAAAGCGGAGGAACCTCCTGGATCTTCTGTCCATTAGAATGTGGAAGTACGCATCCTTGAGGTCTATGGAGCACATCCAGTCATTCTCCCGGAGGAAGGGGAGAATAGATTGCAGGATGACCATCCGGAATTTCTCCTTGGGAATGAACAGGTTTAGAGATGAGAGGTCTAGTATAGGCCTCAGTTCCCCCATCTTTTTTGGCACTAAAAAGAACCTGGAATAATTTCCCAATCTGGACTGGCCTGGGGGAACGGGCTGGATGGCCCTTTTTTCTAACAGCTTCGAAATTTCCGAAGCTGCCGCCTCCCTTTGATCGGGTGGGACATCGGGGAGGCGTTTCATAGGAGGGGATAGACTCAGAAAGGGAATGGAATAACCTCTGGATATAACGCGGAGCATCTACCGGTCCTTTGTAATGGACTCCCAATTTTGGAGGTGCTCCGACAGACGCCCCCCGACTGCCTCCAGAGAGGGACAGCCGGGTAACCCTCAGGGCTGTTGCACGGGCCTCTCCGAGAAAGGTTATAGGGACCTGAGATTCCTCGGCCCCCCTCTGCCTCTGGGTTGGCGTCCACCTTGTCCTCCTCTGCCTCTGAAGGATAAGGGGTCCGAAGCGGGACGGGACTGCTGTGATTTCTGGAACCACATCTTCTTTTGTCCCCTCTGGTTCCTAGAGAAGGACCGTTGGGGATTAGAGAAGCGGATCCCGACGGCAGACAGCGTCTTCCCGTCCTTTTTGCTTTGGACCAGCGTGTCGCAGACGGTCTTGCCAAAGAGCGTAGAACTGTCAAAGGGTGCGTTAGCGAAGGATGCCTTGAAGGGTAGCGCAAAATCGCAAAGGAGGAGCCAGGCATGGCGCCGCAGAGAGATGCCTGCTCCACTGGCTCTAGCCGCTCCCTCCGTGGCATGGGAGAGTAGCCGCATAGATGTATTAGTAATAGATTTCAGAGTGGTCATGTGAGTCAAGAAGATGCGTTTGAGGTCGGCCGCCATGGACTCCGGGGGGACTCCAGCGTATTCCTTAATCAGTGCGCCATATAGTTCAGCGCCCTCACAGAGAAGGTAGCTGAAGCAAACATCCGCTTTCCAATGCGGTCCAACGTCCGAGATTCCTTATCTGGAAGGTGGACCAAGGAACTCTCCTGTGCTAGTTCCTTCTTGGTGGCAGCCGCCACCACCATGGCATCCACTGAAGAACTATAGACCAAGCCATCCTATCAGAAGGGGGACTAAGTACCTTGTCTGGCCTTCTGGGAATCGGCTCCACTGTGTCCAGCTCCTTCCAAGCCCTGGTGGTAATTAAGTCCACCAGGGGGTCAGCCGGGGGGGGGACACCCAAGAAGTAGATGGGCCTGCATCGAACGCATCCAGAAACACAGACTCATCCGAGGAAGGTTTTTGGGCAGACCACCCTCTTCTGATTTGCAACATTTCCATGATGTCTCCAAAGGAGACATCCTCAGGGGGTGACCTTGGGGAACCTTCCCCTTCCTCCAAATCTGTGTCCTCTGTCAGGGACTCAGGGGAGTCCAGGTGCCTCCTTTTGCACTTCCGTTTGTGAGGAACCTCCTCGGTGGGGCTATCGGAGGGCTCACCCACGGGGTCCTGCTCCTCTAAGGAAACCAACTGGAGCACTGATGCAGGCTGTCCCTGTGGTCGGATGACAGAGGACAGGCCCAAATGCGCAGGAGTGATGGATGAATACGTAGCCTGGACCGGGGATCTGGAAGTCCTCAACAGCACCCTCTCCACTACATCAAACGCCGAGGGTGAACCGCTCTCCCCTGGCTCTGAGAGCAGCCCCCTCTGCACCGATGCAGGGATCGGCGTCGGAGCCGAAGCAGTCGGACCAGAAAGGGAAGTGTGCTCCGACCTCAATGGCGCTGAAGACACCATTCCCCCCATGGATCCGATGCTCGGCTCTCGGCCCAGAGAGCTAGGATCCGACACACTCGAGGGCATAGTCGGCGAAGTAACCAAGACTGTCGGCGCCAATGGATCCCCGGGTCCAAAATGGCATGGATCCGAAGACTCCGAAACCCGATACCGGGTCGGAGAAGGAGCGATCAGGGTAAAGAAAGGGGTCGAGCTCCCCCCCAGGGGGGGGGGCTTGGAGCACCCCCATCTGCATTTGAGCCTGCAAGAAACGACACATCATCCGGTCCAAATCAGCGTCGGTCAAGCTTCTGATGGATCTGGAGGAGGTTGCCGAGGGAGACCGGTACTCCTCTTCCGGCTCCGGAGAAAAGCAAGGAGAGCGGAGCCGAGAATGAGGAGAACCAGAGACCCTCTTAGTGGGACTAGCTACCTTAGCTGGCGGGGCCGAGAGATGAGATTCAGCCCGCCTTTTGTGCCTATGCCGGTCCTTGTCTCTCCTCTTCTCCTTAGAAGAGGAAGAAGTCCCCCTCACCTTAAGAAACAGAGGGAGTTTGAGTCCCCAACAAGGGAGGGGGATCGGAAGGCACGGAAGCCGCAGCCATGACCGGTGCCTTAGAGGGAGAGGAGGAAGAAGAATCTGGGGGTAACAATCCCACCAGGATTAGCTTGTTCCTCCTATCCCTGATAGCCCGGGGGTTGAAAGCTGCACAAACCTGGCAGCTGGTGGATAAATGGGCCACCCCCAGACAAATAACGCACTGAGTGTGGCCATCGGCTGGGGACAGCTTATGACCACACTCAGTGCATTTAGAAAAAATGGCTTTAGGCCCTTCAGCCATCACACTACACACTCACAAACTAGGGGGAGGGTGAAAAATAAATCTGAAGAGAATTTACCACAAAAAAGTTAAAATAAGTATACTAGACGGTAAAGGGGGCTAAACCAAGCACACACAACACAGAAAATACTAAGAGAAAAGCGATTTTAAAGTTTTTTATAAACTTGAAATCTCTCACCCACGCCAAGAGCTCGTCTCTAGAAGCTGTTGTAAGCCGCGGCAAACTAGATCTGAGGATGGGGGATGTGTTGCAGGGTATTACGGGTAGGGGGGAGGAGCTAGGAGCTTGGATCTTTAGCTAGGTAAAGCTGCCGGCTCGGATCTGAGGTTGGATCCGATACCCACAGATTGCAGACCAAATTAAGTTAACCACTTCAAATGATACGTTATTTCTGCATGATACATTTTTCTTACCAAAAACTGGACAAAGAGGTTTGACAAAAAGAGCTTCAGGAGATTCTATTAGCTAAAGTAACAGCCACTAAGAACTAGGTATTCCAGGATAGGAACTTGAGATGAACAGAGACTATAAATTTAAATGGCAGAATACTATACCTCTTCAGCAGAACTAAATGTCTCAAGGAAGAGCAGGGTCTCTGACAAAACCAGAGCTAGAACTGTTTCATAAAAAGCCTTACAGAATTTCAAGGAAATGAGTCCAGATCAGAATGAAGGTTAGAAATGGTTACACCAAGGGAACGTGGATGGATAAGTATCCAATAAAAGTGTCAAAGATTTCAGCTAAATAAATAAGACCCAAAGGAATAGAATTAAAAAATGGATTTACCCACACCTGTAGCACAAAGAAACAAACTGACCCATTTGTCATGGTGAAGTATTTTAGTGGATGGCAAGTATTTTAGTGGATGGCATCTCAACAGAAATAAAGTACAGTTGTGCAAGTTCCACTTATTTGTAACAGATATTCATAGAACACATGCTTTACTGGTAGAAATGCCCTTACTAACCTCCCTCTGACAGTCTGCCAAAGCTCAGAACTCCTCCCAATGCCTGTCTGTGAGGTTGAAGAATCTATCACCTGGCAGGGCCGGGACAGTTCTTCACACTCACAGTTGGGACCCTTTTAGTTTTCTTGTGCCACAGTTAGAGAAAGATCTCTTGGGATATTGTTTCTCTCAAACTGTGTGATATCACTTACAGAGCTCATGTAAGAAACTCATTTGGGGTTTAATTTCCTCCCTCTGCTTTTTCTGGGGTTTAATTTCCTACCTCTGCTTTTTCTATCAGTGCTTGAATAGCGTATTTTGCTACTTTGACTGTTTTTTTTTTCTGATTAGAAATGTTGTATATGCTTCTGTTTTCACTTTGAATAGCACAGCAAGCCCTGTTGATAAAAGCTTAATTTGGAAGATACTGCATTTTTTTCTTTGGGATTATGATTATTTGAGGTGACTGAGCAGGGTCACAGCATTTTAAAAGATTTTTTTTTCCATTTAAATTGTGATTTTGGTTACATTTTATATGTTAAAACATTTCTGACAAGAATTTTTCCCCACTTTATTTTTAACCTAATACTGTTTTAGGCTATATCCATTCATTTTGACTGAAACTAGCTCTTTTTTTTTTTTACACAATTGTGTGCATGCATTTTCTTCTTGGAACAGTGTTACTGAAGCTCTCATTTTATTCAGTGCAGTCTTTATAAGAGTAACCCCTGCAGAAATAGACTTCAAATTGCTTAGACTGCTGACCTAAGTCAGATATAATATGCATTTTATCATAAGAAGAGTAGAAGACAGAAAAATTAAGAGAAAGGAAAGTCGCTGACAAGTGTGTGTACATAGCAGAGGTAGTTTAGAACTGATTTTGTCTGTGGATATTGCAGGAGCATAGCCAGGAGTCAAGCAGGAACATTTTTATTTTATCTTTGAAGATATGTGTGTTGTTCATTTTTGTAAATGAACCTCATTATTAGAAGAAAAGGGAGAAATATAAAGGAGACCAGTTGGTCAGTGATAGACTAGGGCATTTCTGGTTTCACCTCCCAATAAGGTAAGTAGCAGTTGGAACACAATGTTGGATAGACAGGCAAAGCTGTCACACACTGTGGTATCCCAGAGGGAAAAAAAACTTTTTGATAATAGACTGGCTGAGAGACCACAAATGATGCATCAGAAGGTAGTAGCCAAGTCCATCTCCCACAAAACTCTCTTCCGATCATGTGTGTATTGCTAGCTACAAGTGATAATTGATGGTCCACTGCCACACATCCTCATGGTCTCTCAGCCAAGTGGATAACATAAGATGCATCAGACCATAGCCATGTTACCTGATTGAGGAGAAAGGACTGGCTTTGTGACAAATAGAATACCAACCTTCACTTCTAGAAAATCAATATTCAAGCATGGCTCTCTAAGGTATTCATATCTCCTGTACAGTCCACCTACTGAAATGACTTCGACCCCATGGATATACCCTGGAATGACTTTATTCAAGGAATTTTCACACGTTTAAGTCAACAGGTACGAACAGGGTAAAACTTCTGCTTTTTCCTTGTTAGGGACTTCCTCTCAAGTGGTTCATCATTCCATCAAGTGTAGTTATGATGCAGCAGATGCCTATTCTAGGGCTGCTGCTTTTGGTTCTGTTATGAGGAGATATTCTTGCCTTTGTCTTCAACCTTTACCTGCTGATATCAAGGCTATGTTAATGGATGCTCCTCTTGATGATAAACATTTGTTTGGAGAAGCAGCTGCTTGTTTGTTTAAGTCCCTCCACGATAAGGGGGGAAAGCTTTACATATGTTTGTCTCTCCTGTGCCTAAATTTCAGAGAAACTACCCCAATATATCAGCCTTTGTTCACAGAAAAGGGCAAAAAAAGTGGCAAACAGGCTCCTCCTGCTAAGGATATTCAGACTTCAGGGACTCAGAAGTCTTCCTTTCCTGATAAATCAGGTGGTATACGACTTTCTCCTCCCAACCACATTCCTCTTTCTCTTCACCTTTCACTCTTTCTCTCTCCTTGTTTGGCTTCAGATTACTCAAGATTTTTGGGTTCTGTCCATTATTCGCCAAGAGTATTTCATGGTGTGAAAATCACATCCTCCTTTCATAGGCATTTATCAGTCTCCTTGGGAACACCTCCCGTTTTTACTCAGAGATACTTTGAGACCTTTTAACTCAAGGTACTATTCAAGAGGTGCCTGTATCTCAAAGGGGGTGGAGTTTTGCTCCAGAATGTTTCTAGTGCCCAGAAAAGAGAGTACTTGGAGACCAATTCTAGACTTCTCTCATTTAACACCTTTCTGAAGGTGACCTCCTTTCGAATGTTGTCCCTTCAGACTCTGTTTCCTCTTTTACTCCCTCAAGCCTATATGGTATCTCTGGATATCAAGGAAGCTTATCTCCATATTCTGATTTATCCCCTTTTCAGAAAGTTTTTCCGTTTCTCTGTTGCTTCCTGGCATTTTCAATTCTCTGCTTGACTTTGGCCTTTCTACTGCCCCAAGGGTATTCACCAAATGCCTCACTCCTGTGATTGATTTTTGCAGGCTTCAGGAGATCCAAATATTTCCTTACCTGGACGACCTACTGATTCAGGCATCTTCTCCAGAGATCTTTTTGCAAAATATTCATATTGCCATTTCCTTTCTTCAGAACCTGGGGTTCACAATAAACGTCAAAAAGTCTTCCTTGACTTCTTTTCAGGATAATGTTTTTCTAGGTTGCAGGATTCAGACTAGGCTAGCAGCCTGCCACCTCCCAAGGCCTTAGCTCTCATTTCCTTCTTTCAAACGCCACCTCCCAAGACCTTAGCTCTCATTTCCTTCTTTCAAACTCTTCTTCCTCTGGCTTCCTTTACAGCCAGGGAGTTTCAGAGAGCCCTGGGTTTCATGGCATCCACCATGCTTCCTCTGGCCAAACTTCATATGAGAACGTTTCAGTGGTTTCTGAAGTCAATTTGGCTTCAACATGCTCACCCTCTAGGACTTTGTTGTTCCTCTCCTTCCTTGACTCAAGAAGGATCTTCACTGGTGGATCCAGCATTTATCACTAAATTCAAGGCTCCCTTTTCATCCCCCTCTTCCTTCTCAAGAATTATTCTCACATGCCTCAGACATGGGATGGGGTGCAGCTTTTGGCTCCCTAAAAGTTCAGAGGGTATGGTAACCGCTTCAGCAGAAGAAGCACATTAATGTCAAATATATGAGAGCTCTTCTGCTGGCTCTTCAGGCTTTTCATCCTCTCTTCTCTCCAGGGCCTCTCAAGGTATTCACAGACAATACCACAGTGATGTGGTATATAAACAAAAAGGGAGGAACAAGATCTTACTTGCTTTGCTGGTTGGCAGTTATGGTATGGGATCTTGCTGTTCAGTATCAAGTGACTCTTCAGAAACTTTACATTCCTTTGGGTAAAAACATTGTGATAGACACACTAAGCAAGTTCTTAACTCTATCCCACAAATGGATGCTTTACAGGAATGTGTTTCTGGACATTGTCCACCAGTGGGGTAATCCTTAAGTAAATCGATTTCCCTCCCCTCTGAACAAACAACTTCCTCTATTTTGTGCCAGAAACCCAGGTCCTCTGGTGTGGAAGGTGGACGCCCTCTCTTTTTCTTGGAAGGGGATGTTTCTTTATGAATTTCCTCCCCTTCCTCTCATTCCAAAAGTCCTGTTCAAATTCTGCAAGACACTCCTAAAATCTTGTTGGTGACTCCCTTTTGGCCACAACAGCACTGGTTTCCTCTTCTTCAATTAGCCAAGGGCAATCATCACAAGTTACCTCACAGGGTGGAGCTACTCATACAAGAAAAGGGATCTCTAATCCATCCTCACCTGTCCACAGTCCACTCTTCAACTGATACTGTGGGTGACAGGAATCCAATTCTTCACAGACACCTTTTTTTTCCTGATGACGTGCTGAGGGTCCTGCAGGAGGCTCTCTCATAACCTGGACCCACTTACTGTAGAAGTTCCTTTGGTCCTCTCTTATTTGTGTGAGTTGCTCAATGCTGGTTTGGCCTATTCTTCTCATAAGGCCCACTTATCAGCTATCTCCTCCTTTAACTTCTAGATCGGAGGCTAAACAATTCCTTAAAGGTGTCTTTCATATGAGACTTTCCAGGAAGCCCGTTCCTGCTCCCTGTGATCTTAATTTTGTTTTGCAAAAGGTGGCTCAGGCTCCCTTTGAACCTGCTGCTTCAGCTTCCTTGCAACAGTGTTCTTGGAAGACTGTTCTTTTGTTAGCTCTTACTTCTGCTAGATGGGTGTCTGAGTTTCAAGCCCGTTTTTTGGCATTTCATAAGGACATGGTGCCCTTGCATACTAATCCTTCTTTTTTGCCCAAGATGGTTAATGAGTTGTCACTTAATCAGTCTATTCATTTGCCTACTTTTTCCCCCTCTCCATCCACAATCTGCCAGTGAGAGGGTGCTGCATACTTTGGATGTGCATAGACAACTCAGATTTTATTTTGATAAGACTAAGAATTTATTTCTTTTCATCCTAGGTCCCTAGGATTAACTGTAGCCAAGCAAATTATTTCTTCTTGGATCTCAAAGGCTATTTTTTTTGTTAACCTTTTCATGGTAACAGCCTTCCTACTCATGTAAAGGCTCATTTGATTAGAGCTGTAGCTACTTCTGGTGCTTTTTCACAGGGTTGGATACTAATTGTATTCTTGAAGCAGCTACCTGGATTTCTGTGCAAACTTTTACCAAGCATTACAAGTTGGATGGCACCTCAGAGCTAGAACTGTTTTTTTCTAGAGTCATTCTTCATGACTTCCTAGAGGGCTCTGCTGGTCCTTCCTCATCCCAAGTTTCTTCTTTAGCTTTGGAACTCTCCCAGATGAAAGGAATACTGCAACCAGTGAATGGAAGGGCACAGTACAGTTGTGCAAAATCTTACCATAACAGTAGATGTCCTTTCCTTCACTGTTGCAGTATTCACTCTTTCCCTCCTCCCCCTACTCCTTTTCCTTCCTGGATATACTGGGTACAGGAAGTGATCTGTCTCTCACCTAAAAGGCAATCTCGGACCCTGCCCTACTAGAGATGCTCCATATCCGTAAGTCTAACTCCTCACGCATTACCTGCTTAAAAGGCCTGAATCTAATATGCAATATCAACAAGATCTGCTGGAGAGATGGGTTTGTCTCCCAAAGGCTGCTCCATCTCTGGAATAGACTTCCCATACACGTTAAACAAAGTACCTTGCTGACCCTTCTTCAAGCGCAACCTCGATGAGTGGATGGGATACCACAAATTTGTCCCAGGGGTTCCACCTGTGTCCCTCATTGACAGGGGCGACAGGTGATGACTGAGGTTTTTTTGGGGGGATAAACTCTTGGCTAGGCTTGTAAGGGCCCCAGGGCCATTAGTCTAGTAATCTCCTGTGATCCTATGACCTCTGTTTTTTCCTTGGACTGGTGTTCCTACTAGGGCAATCAATTCTGAGGATGGTAAATCCGGACGTCAACTTTATGTTCTATGCTATGCGAGGAGCACACGTGTGACGTTCAGCGTTCTTAAAACAACAGTAGGCTTTTGTATGCTGGATGTTTATCGAGTTACCCATGGTAGGGATTCCCAGATGTAAAAAATTACCTGCAAGAGTGAAGGAAAGGACATCTACTGTTAAAGTAAGATTTTATACAACTGAAGAGCTGCAAATCATTTCTTAAGGAACTAGTGAATATCCATGCAATGAAGAAGATATTCTCCAAACTTAGAGTATTGACAGAAGAAATAGTGGAAGGTATTTACATTGGCTGAGGTAGGACTGTGTAGCTACTTTAGGCCATACCTCTCAACTGTCCATATTTTCACAGAATGCCCAGATTATTTGCCTCATATTTTTGGTCTGTTCCTCATAAAAGTTGTGGTTTTCTAGCAAATCACAGAGTACTGAAGAGACTAAATAATGACAGACATTTGAAATTCAGACTTCATATCCTTCATAAAATGCAAGATCACACAAATCCTGTTATTCTAGCAATTTTCTAAGTTTATAAGAGCAATATTTAAATCTGTACCTATTATTGGGACTTTGTCTCCCATTATTTTAGGCTTTGTTCAGATTTATTATGCTAAGAGGTTGAGAGGTATGCAGTTTTAGCATAAAGGCTTAGACTATAAAGAAACTCTTTCTTTATGAAAAATCAAATAAGGTATATGGTAATACGGTACATGATTCAGAAATCCTCTGCGCTAAATGGTGCCTACTAGAAAACACAACATCCAAGAAAGTAGTTTTAACTCAGTGGAGGCTACAGACTCAAAATGAGTCAGACTTGCTTTGCCAAATGAAAGTAACAGACCCAAGGAAGAACTGGTCAATTATTGTCTCAAAAGAGAAGTACTTTAAAAAAATAAATAAATAAAAAATAACACTTTGAAAAAGAAACTGGTTTGGCTAACACATTAGCCGGGATTCATAAAGCTTGCACCAGGTGCAGGCGTAGCGTCGGCGTTCTAACACCAAATATGGCCGCCGAGCGATCCAGGTACAAGCTGTTCCCATGTGCAGTACCTGCGTGCACTACGGCCGCACAACTTCCGGGCCCTGTATGCTAATTACCCCATGTGCAGCAGTGTAGCATGCAAATGAAGGCATGTAGTGATCCATGAAGTGGTGCAGGCGTAGTGTAAGCATGCAGAAATGTAAACCATAGAAAACGGTTTACATTTTTGCAAACATAAAATTGGAGCCATGACAGCCAACCAAACACAAGTATTATATTGTTAATATATGCCAATAGTTAAATATATAGCCAGTGACAGAAAAAACATGTACAAAATATAAAATTAACATTTAATATCTATATATATATATATATATATATATATATATATATATATATATAGTCGCACTATCAGGACGTGGAAGTGCAGGGCAGCAGCAGGCAAAGGGGATCGCAAGGAAAATATGAAAATATAGAATAAAACTGCAATATAACATATCACGATTTCCCCATAATAGTCAATGGCAAGCATGCTACACCATACTATGGCGCAAGGGTTGCCAAGGGGCTGTGACAATGTTATGTGCGGTAGCTAGGAATTAGTAGGCAATGCCATGCAAATGAGAGGAGTAATAGTGAATCACAGATTCCCTGCTGGTGTAAGGATGCATCTCCCAGCGTAGCATTATAACACCGAGGTGTGCCCTTGAGATAAAGATGACATCAAGAGAGGGGTGTGTCGCCATTGCTGTAAGCACATTGGAGCATTGCTAAACCGGTTTGCCCCTAGCTAGGCAAAGCTGCAGGATAGGGGTGTGTTGAACTGGCCATAGCTTTGCTTAGCTGAGAGTACACAAGTTAACAGAGTATGCATGTGAACAGAGATGAAAAGGTGCGTAAACCCGGAAAATGGGTTTGCATGGCACGCACTGCAGCTGAAACAGGAAGGATATAGGAAATAAATAAGGAAATGCTGCAGCAGGGAAATTGGAGTACAGATGACTAATTCACACCTAGGAGCCTACAGTGGGCCATTGACAACAGCTAACAAGGCTGCAAGCAGCTACCTGCAGAACAGGAAACGGGAGGGGCTGTACTGCAAAGAAAGCAGTAAAGTGTCAAAGCAGAGCAAAGCCGATTTGCAGTATATCAGCTACAAGACACATTTTGCCATGACTGGGTAGGGAAAGTACAAAACAAGAAAGACGGCAGGTGGATGCATGCCTGATAATGGGAGGGGATCCAGGTTTAAAAGTGAATTAAAGGGCAACAGATTAATCAAAGCAGGCAAACATATCTCCACAGTAAAGGCCCCACACTTGCAGTACTCATTGTAAAACCCATAATTAAGACACTCTGCAGCTGGAATAGCTCATACACACCCAATGACATCAGCAGCATCCATTGCACAATAGTATAAAGTGTGAAAGCACCTCACACACATTTGTGTATTCCCATACACTCTGCACCAGTGGTGTATACAGACGGGGAACTTTTAGTATGTACATGTTAGGGGCTGCCATAGCTTTGATCCACCAGCATGTGTTGGAGACTGAAGATGGTGTGGAGGATGATGCACACAACCACCTCAGGCACCAGAGGAGGAGGAGAATGTTCAGACCCAGGGTAACCTACCAGGGGCTACATGATCTGGAGATAGTAGAGCATTACAGGGTGGACAGGGACATCCTACAGCAACATGTGGAGCTGTGCCGGCCACGCCTCAGAGCCAGAACAAACAGAAGGGAACCCATCCCAGTGGATACAAAGGTACGTGTAAGCCTAACAATACTAGCTACAGGTACCTTTCAAAGACAAACTAGGGATATCATGGGGATTACACAGTCATCAGCATCCAGGGTACTACACCAATTCCTGGATGCCATGTTACCACATGCCAATGAGCACATATACTTCCCCCGAATGCAGGAGGAGTTGGCCAGCAATATGAGTCTCTTCCACCGTGTGGCAGAATACCCTGAGGTACTGGGTGCAATAGACTGCACGCACATACACATCAAGTCACCACCCAGTGAGCAGGGTAGGCACTACATAAACCGCAAGGGATACCCCTCCATCAACTGCCAGGTCATGTGCAATGCCCAGGGCATTATCATGGATGTGTGTGCTGGCAGCCCTGGAAGCTATCACGACTCCCACATCTGGCATGCCTCACAGCTGTATCAGTTATCTGCCAGTGGGGACATCCCAAATGCCCACCTGGTGGGGGATGCTGGCTATGCACGGGAACCGTGGATGATGACTCCCATCAGAAATGCACACACACCCATGAAGGAACGCCATAATGAGGCACATGCACAAACCAGAATCATCATAGAGCGTGTGTTTGGGATGCTAAAATCATGGTTCCGTTGCTTTGACATATCTGGTGGAGCCTTGCAGTACTCTCCAGGCACATGTGCCCACATCTTCATAGTATGTGCCATGCTACACAATATGATCCTGCGGAAACAGCTGCAGCAGGGACAGAATGGTGAAGGCCCTCACAGCCCACTACCATTGCCACGGGCCCCACAGGCACAGAGGTACTCAGACCACGAACACCCTGAGCAAGCCCCAGTAGGCAGAAGGAGGTGTGCCTAGTATGCCCATGCCTTGGCAAGGAGGGAACGTATAGCACACACACTGACAGTGTAGGCACCTAGGGACTGGCACCTTTCTATACCTGCACTCACAGTAAAAATGGATGGCACACACACAAGACTACCTGTTGTCATATATAGGCAGCCTACTGTGTGCATCCAACATAAAAAGCCCTCAACTATTGCACACACAACTGCCACTGGCACAAGGTAAATCAACACCTGAACAGTAAATTAAGCTATCAGCATGTGCTGATACTGTATGTATAGGTTCATAGGTAGGTACTTGGCAAACTGCCAGAGGCCATTCATAACCCTAGCCAAAATGTGTCAGCTTTTGCCACCCCATTGATTCATTAACTGTCCCTCTGTGGAGCCGAGCCAATGGTGGGATCCCTGGGATGCATCTACTGTTCCCCATCCACTCTTTAGGGTTTCTCTTGCAGAGTGTTAGTAAGGGGCACTGTATAATGTAGTTAGGGATGTTGTTCCAAAGTATGGGGAGTGTCTGTGACAGGAATCCATCCCTCCAGCATCTTCCAGTTATTGTGGCAAGGTTCAACTCACTACAGTGTGTAGCTCACTGTGACATGGATTCCCATAGGTGGAGCATATCCATTAAGCCTGGGTTCGACATGTCTGTGTTGGCCAGCAGAGATCATCTCTGGGTAAACGAGATGCCACTGAGTAAAGCAGGAGTTTATTCAGTCTGGCTGCATAGGGCATATGTTTGAGGCCAGTAATCCCCTTGGCGAGGTACATTGGTGGATCTTCTAGCTGTTGGAGGTGTCTTCTGAGGTACATCCCAAATGGGTTATTATACCCTATGATGGGACTGATGAGTGATGAGTAAAGGGGCACTATAACCCCAGTATGTCTAGATGGGAACCCTTTAGTAATCAGATGGCCTACATAAAAGGATGTCCTAACTACTTTGGAGATATGATTGTCAAAGGGGAGATCACTATCTACCTTAGTCCCCAGATACCCCATTACCTCATCCGTATTAAAGTGGCTGCCACTTATGTGCTAATATGTGGGTGCTTAATATTCTACAATGGAATGACCATGCAGTTAGTGGCACGGCTGGAGGCCATGACGTTGACACCCTGCGTTGGTCTCTGTGAGGCCCCTTGAGGGATGTCCGTGTCAGCTGGACTATCAATCATGGCTCCCAGTTCGCAGTCATTGCCAAACATGGTCTGCCGTAGTCCACCTGCGTTTGCCTGTATCTCTGAGAAGTATATGTCAAACAGTAGGGCTCCCAGGACTGAGTTCTGTGGGACACCAGTCGTGATTGGTCAAGAGTTGGACCTGGAGACCGCTAGTCATACAATATGGGTTCTGTGTGTAAGCCTGTTGGCAACCCAACCTGTGATGTATGGGTGTATGTACAGGCTGGTGTGTTTATCAATAACACCTGAGTGGGGCATGGTGTCAAAAGCCTTGGCGAGGTCCAGGTAGTATGTGTGAACCACCTCTCCTGTCATCTAACGTCTTGGTGACTGTATGTAAGACGTCAAACAGGTTCAGTAGGCATGAAATGCACTCAACCAAGCTGACCTGGGTTGGGTCACGTGTTCGGGGGTTACCAATGTCTTTGTTAATGAGTGCCATGAGGATGCAATCCATACCATTGCAGACCAGGCTAGTCAGGCTTATGGGATGGTAGTTACCATGGTCAGTTGTGATTCCACCTTGATGGAGTGGAATAACCGTTGCCACACGCCATTGTATGGGCATGTAGCCTGTGGAGAGGCTGAGGTTGGAAAGCTTAATTAGGTAGGAGGTCAGGTTGTCTTGTATAGTTTGCAAGATGCAGTCTGGGACAACATCTGCCGCTGTGTTCTGCTGTTAGAGAGGGCCATTTCCACCTGTGTGTCTGATGTGTGGGATACTGTACCATTCGGGTAGTGTTGTGGGCTCTTTAGGGGGTGAAGTATGCACTGAATGTATCTGCAAGGATGTTGGCGATATCAGTAGGGTCAGCATATTTTGTGCTATATTTCACCAGCACAGTGCAAAACTGTGTGCCACCACTTAGATCCTTGACATAGCCAAAGAAGGCTTTGTGGTTATCTTTTGAATCCTTGCGTATTTTCCTGCTGATGTTAGCCTTGGATGATGTCATGAGGGACCTACGTATCATACTAATAGTGGTCATGGATGTCTGCCCTTCATGGGATTTGCTGTTTGTCTGGAACACTGTCCTACTTCTGTAGTATAGCCTGTTTATTGCAGAGGTCCACCAGACTGGTGTCCTTGTCTAGGAGGAGTGAGTCTTGGTTTACCATTGATGGCACAATCCATACATCCGTGTAGGTGCTTATAGATTGCATTTGTAAATCTGTCTGTATCTTGAGCAGTGTTTCCTCTTAGCGTGGGGGCTGCGAAACCCCCCACCCCTGTCACTAGTAGTGTAAATTTAGCTGTAGGAAAGGTACACACTGTGGTTTCCGTGGGTGGGGGAGATGCTTGGGTGTGGAAACAGTGAATAGTTCATGGTCAGATCTAACCAGTGACTGGTTAACCTCTGCTGTGGTGCACCTGTTGCCCATGTTGATGATGACCACTTCTAGTATGTTTCTACCCCTCGTTAGAGAGGTTACAACCTGATACGGGGCATATGAGGTGATAAATTCCAGAAAGCGCTGGGCGTGGAAGTGAGTACTTGAGTAAGTTTCCCAGTTAATGGTAGGGTAGTTGACATCAACCAATGCCAGGGTATGCATTAGGACTGTCATGTTCTCCACTGTCTCCAGGTAGGTGGAGTGGTGGTCCTGGGTCATGGAGGTTGATCCGTAGCAGGCCACAGTTTACAATGCAGTTGTGGCTGATGTTAGATGCACATGGATGATCTCAGAGGTATCATGCTGCCCCACTAACCTGGAGGTGTAAGTATCCCTGATGAATATGGATACACCCCCTCCATGACTGTGTCAGTCCATGTTCTGTGGCTAAAATGTGTGGTATGGGTTGTAGTCTGGTAGTGCTGGTGTGCTCTCAGAAGCCTTAAGACAGGTCTCAGTTACTGCACAGATGTTGACGTTGTCCATCCTGAGGAGTGCTGTGAGTGCATGCATGTTGTGATCACAACCCCTGGTGTTGAGTAGCATAACCCTCATTGATTCTGCTATTGTGCTGTTTACAGAGCTGGTATTCACCTTTGAGACTCTCCTAAAAAAGGCACCATGGGGGTGCAAATAGCCTTGGCCAGTATTCCAAAGTCTAAGGCTGACACATAAGCCAGTATGGTATTGTTGCATGCATGTTTCCCATCTGTGCTCGTTTCCCATCTCTCCTGTAGGTAACCTACTGGTAAGCAATAGAAAGCCTTAAACTTATACAAGTCTTCTAGCTTCCAAGATAGACTTTTGGAGTGACTAAGTATCGGTGTTCTGTGTGTTCTTGCTGTACTTAACTGTTTCCTGACTACATGGTGATTTCTCACTGTATATTGTGATCTGAAAGTCTGTTTATTCACATATTATGGCTGTGATGGCCTGCACTTTAGAGGTTCACAGATAGCCTACGACCTATCTGACCGAGGGCAATTAGAAGCATAGCTACAGTGTGTTGGCTTTCTCCGCACCATTGATGAAGTAACTGAGCCTCTGTTAAGCACAGCCAATGAAGCAATTCCAGGCAGAGTTGCCGGAAGCTGTTGAAGACTGGGGTGGTGGAGGGTGATAGGGGCACTTAGTGATCTAAAGAGGGCATGTTAATGTGACAATTCAACACCATTCAATTTCCCCAACAGGTCTCGCAGCTATCAAACTGGACAGGCTCCCCCACTCCCTGGCTGTATGGTTCTGGGACACATGATCCCAGGGGTGTATATTCTGTTACCCATTTACACAATAAGGTTTCCCTTGAAGTGTGTCAGTGAGGGGCTATGCCTAATGTAGTTAGGAATGTAATGTATTGTCGCACATTACATTTGTTATATGTTGTTATTTCAAGAGTAAGTGAAGCTCAGTGGGTTTGGGGCCTCGGACCTTTGCTTAGCCTAACTTACACATAGAAATCATCTAAATAGGAAATAGGTGGAAACAACGTTAATGTCAATTGTGTAATGTTTACAGCATCTGCATAGTATCTGTGCATTCGCGGTCCCAATCCCAATAAAGTCAGGGATGTTTATCATGTTAAAAAGTATACCTTAACCACAGCTTTATAGGTAGTAATCGTCTGTATAATAAACATTCAAAACACCCATATAAACCCATGTGTGCTGGAGAGTAAAGTCAACAGAGAATGTAATGTTATGTAAGCACATAGCAAGATGTTACTTCACTGATATGTATATATCCTGAATAGTTAGCGGATGTGGCCGTGCTTGCCCGCACAGGTTATATGTTACAAAGTTTGTTTAACTGTGTTTAACCGCTGCTATAATGTCACACAAACACTTTTAAACATGCTTACAACAACTTAAATGAGCCTTATTCTGGAGTAAAAAACATTTTTAAAGCATCGCAGGTGTTAAACCCTGGACCATGCACACTATAGTCATGGGACTTACCACTAAGCCATCTGAGGTGTATACATGTTTCACGGTCTTTAGACTACACCTTATACCATATGCATTCCGCTATAATGATCACAAATGGGACATTCACTTTGTGCACATATGTACAGTACATTGTAATGTACTGTAGTTTGTGAACCAACACATTCAAGTCTACATATGTATCCTGTTACAAATTAATACGAAAAAAAAAAAAATATATATATATATATATATATATATCAGTGATGTCTGCACATAGATATAAATATAAAGCTCTATATATATATATATATATATATATATATATATACTTTTTTTTTTACAGTTACATCAATAGCCATATATATAAACATCTATGAACACACTTCGTGACACAGAAGCACTCCAAAGGAATTGAAGTGCACACAAAACGCATGCAGCTCTGGTATTATAACTATTAATATTAACTTAATTCACGATAGAAGGCATGGTTGCTGTTTATGTGAAGATTGGGGTGGGGGAGGAATGATGGGTAATGAAATCATGCATTAAGGAGAGCCTGGGTCGGATGTTCAATAAGTGAATTGAAGGGGTATACATGGAGTATGGGGACAATATAAAAAGGACACAAAACAAGAACCTTTCTCTTTCAAAATACACCCTGTCATGTCACATTGCAACACCTAATTTCACAAACATATGAACAATAACATGTATCAGACATATGTACACCAACTGACTGTCACATTTGTTTTCAGTAGTGAGGAATGCCTGTAGTAAAATGTATATTCTAAACACTATAACATTTGTACATATCTCAGATGCCTTAGTGGTAAAGTCAGTGACTGTGGTGTTCATGGTCCCGGGTTCAAGACCTGGAAGGGCTGTTAAGTTATTTTGAGGGCCAGAATAAGGGCTGTTGGATGCAGGTGGATTAAAGCACTCTTAAGCAGTTGTAAGCGGGTTTCCATGGGTTTGCGTGACAGTAAGTGGCGCTGAAACACGGTAAACAGAGAAGCGCTTCACAGGTTTAACCTTTGCTTAAAGTCGCGCAGACCATGGGCAAACCTGCTTACAACCACTTAAATGTGTGTTATTCACACTTTCCCTACCAGTGCCTACTCTGAGAGGTAAAATAATAACACCTTCCAGAATTAGAACCCACAACCATGTACTCCATCCTCAGAGTAACCTAACTCTAAGCTACCTGAGATGTACCTATCCCAGTTGTGTATGCAGAAACACAAAAGGGAGGAACGTGTTGAAATAGGACAACCGTCCATGCCATGTACCCAATGAAAGGTGTATGCTCATATATACATATATATGAGAGAGATACATAGAGACATGTCGGTATATAAAGATCTACATATATATGTAGATATATAGGTAGGTTAAAAAATCTACACATCTATGGAGGTACAGATAAATGTATGCAATAATTAGAAGTTATGTACTCACCATAACGTTCCATCTGAGTAGGTGACTTCATTCGGATGCAACCTGTGGGTATCGGATCCGACCTCGGATCCGAGCCGGCAATTCAAAAGCTTAGGCTCCGAGCTCCTAGCTCCTCCCTCTTACCCATAACCCCTTGCCACGCCCTGACTGACCTCAGATTGAGTTTGCCTCAAATACTGACCACAGTATACTAAAACAGCATAAATACTCGCTCTATAAAGGTCAGGGGATGGAGAGATGTTACATCGAATGAAGTCACCTACTCAGATGGAACGTTATGGAGAGTAGATAACTACTAAATCTGATGTAGGAAGACTTCATTCTGATGCAACCTGTGGGACAGAGGCCCTAGCTACCTGAATCTTGGGCGGCCATCATGGAAGGATGTTCCGAGCACCGCTGAGCCAAAGGATGCTCTTCCTCTAGAAACAACATCCACCTTGTAATGAGAAATAAAAGTATGAGGTGAGGCCCAAGTAGCTGCCGGAGATATCATCCAACGAAACACGGGACTTAAAGGCGGCTGACGAGAAACTGCCCTAGTAGAATGAGTCGTAACCCTCTTAGGAGCAGGTCTGCCTGAAGTGTCATATGCCTGCAATATGCAATTAGCAATCCATTTAGACAGAGTGACTTTGAGACACTGCTTTACCCAGAGCAAATTTAGCAAAGGAGACGAACAGCTGATCTGATTTCCTGTGGCCAGCTGTCCTGTTAATATAAAACGTAATTGTCTATGAACATCCAATGAATGCAATTTGTATTCCCCTTTGTTTGAATACTTGGGAAAAACAGGCAAATTGATTGACTGGTTAATATTGATTCAGAAGAGACCTTCGAAGAAAAGATGGATTGGTCCTGAGGCACACCCTATCAGGGAAGAAAGAAAGGTAAGGCGGTTTGACACAAAGAGCCTGAAGCTCAGACACCCTTCTGGCTGAAGTGATAGCTACCAGAAAGACAGTCTTCCAGGAAAGGAATTTTAAATCAGCAGAAGCTGCAGGCTCGAAGGGAGGAGCAGTAAGGGCCTGCAGGACTAAAGACAAATCCCAAGGCGGTACAACCTCCTTGACTGGAGGCCTTAATAAAAAAACTCCCTTGAGAAAGGATTTGCATAATTTCGCTGTCATAAGGGGAGCTGTGTCCTGTCCAATGTGATAATGCGATATAGCCGCCAATTGTACTTTAATCGTGGAAGAACTGGCCCCTTGATGAAAGAGGTCTGTTAAAAATTCTAGCACCAGAGATAGGTGCTGAAAAAGGATCCACCGTTCTCTGCCCTGCCCATATAGAGAACCTCTTCCATTTACTCGATAAACCTGTCTGGTAGAAGGTTTATGAGCAGCCACCAAAATTGCTTTGACCGGTGAAGAGATACCGGAGTCCTAATTAAGGTTGGAATTGGAGCAGCCAAGCTGTCAACTTCAGGGTCCTAGATTGGGAACTGGCATTCCCAGAGGGTGAGAGATGAGATCCGAAATTGGATCCAGAATCCATGGTGGATTGATTTTGTGAGACCATACAAGGGGAACCAAGGTTGTCGAGGCCAGAATGGGGCAATGAGAATCATTCTGCTCCCAAACTGTTGGCTTTCTAAAGAAACCTCTGCATCAGAGGAAGTGGAGGTAGGCATAAAGGAGACCGAGGCCAAGCATGCACCAGAGCATCCTCGAACTCCCTGGTGGGGAAGTAGAGCGAAGAAATTGTCGCATTTGGCGTTTGAGGAGAAGCAAAAAGATCGCAACAGGGTTGCCCCAAACGGCAAAAATCTTCTTGCTACTTGAAGGTTTAGGGACCACTCGTGGAGAAAGGATGGTGCTGACTGAGCTTGTCCAATGATGTTGGACTTTCCCGGAATGTGCGTTGCTATCAGAAAGCGTTTGGTGGAAATTGCCCATTCCCAGACTCTCATGGCCTCTCGACAAAGGGGATAAGACCTGGTTCCTCCTCGCTTGTTGATATACCAGACTACGGACATGTAGTCTGTCTGAATCGCAATAGTCCCTGTAGGAAGAACGTGGTGAAGTGCTTGC
Source organism: Protopterus annectens (assembly GCF_019279795.1). Lineage (NCBI taxonomy): Eukaryota > Metazoa > Chordata > Ceratodontiformes > Protopteridae > Protopterus > Protopterus annectens. The sequence continues at coordinate 1,115,563,635 of NC_056735.1, read as the reverse complement.
AACGCTAGGAGCACTGCCCTCATTTCCAGGACATTTATATGCAATGATGTCTCTGTGGGATTCCACGTGCCTTAGACAATCTTTCCGCAGAATGCCCCCACCCGAGGCAAGAAGCGCCCGTGGCCACTGTGGCTCGGGAAATGCAGCGCAAAGGGTCTTCCTGCTAGGGGCTCCGGAGAAAGAAGCCACCACAGAAGGGAGTCCCTGCACGCTCTGCTGACCGCAATCGGAGCATTTAGAGACGAACAAAGAGGAGACCACTGAACTTGAAGGGTCCATTGAAGAACCGCATGCGTGGGCATGAATTAGAAGCGGAATAGCTGCCGCCATAGAACCTAGGGCCCTCAGGACCGAAGCTGCAGTTGGTGACGGTTGAAGGATCGCTGTCACATGACACCTCAGGCTGACGATACGGTCTGGGGTGAGGAAGGCTCATTGATCTGGTGTCTAGTCTTCCTCCTATGAAATCTATAATTTGAGTTGGATTCAGGAAAGATTTCTCCCAGTTGATCGTTATGCCCAGCCTTGGTGCTAGTTGAAGGAAGTAATCCCTGGCTGAGCACAGAAGATGCCTTGATGATGCAGTTAGAGCCAGTCGTCCAGGTACGGAAAGACCTGTAATCCCTGGAGCCTCAGGTGGGCCGCTACCACCGCTTAACACCTTGGTAAACACCCTGGGGGCTGAGGTGTGACCAAAGGGAGGACCCTGAACTGATAGTGACTGGCTCCCAGCCGGGAAGCGAAGAAACCTCCTGGATCGCCTGTCCATCCGAATGTGGTAGTACGCATCCTTGAGGTCTATGGAACACATCCAGTCGTTCTCCCTCAACAGGGGAGTATAGATTGCAGTGACCATCCGAACTTTTGCTTGGTTACTGACAGGTTCAACAGGAAAGGTCTAAATTGGTCTTAAGTCCCCGCCTTCTTTGGCACCAAAAGAACCTGGAGTAAAACCCTAATCCGGCTTGATCTGGGGGCGCTGGATGGCTCTTTCCTAGCAGCTGCTCGATTTGAGAGCTGCCGCCTTGGTCAGGTGGAACATCTGGGAGGCTGTAGATTTGGGGATCTTGATTAGGGTATTGAATATCCTCTGGATATGAGTCGGGCACCCAACTGTCTGTTGTTATGGACTCCCAAGAAGTCAGGTGCATCGAAAACCTCCCCCCCCGACTGCCTCCAGAGACGGACAGCCGGGCAACCCTTCAGGGCTGCTGCGTGGGTCTCTCAGAGAAGGGTTCTCTGGACCCAAAATTGCCAGGAGGCCCCTGCCTCTGGCACGACGACCTCCCCGTCCTCCTCTGCCACGGAAGGACTGGTTATCCGGAGCAGGTTGGGACTGCTGCGACTTCCGGAACCACATCTTCTTCTGTCCCTTTGGTTCTTAGAGAAGGACCTCTGGGGAGCTGAAGCGGACTCACGGCAGACAGCGTCTTCCGTCCTTTTCGCTTCTGGACAAGTGTCTCGAACAGTCTTGCCAAATAAGGCAGAACCATCGAAGGGGCATTCGCGAAGGTCGCCTTAAAGGGCTCAGCAAAATCACAATGGCGGAGCCAGGCCTGTCGCCTCATGACAAGGCCTGCTCCGCTGGCTCTAGCGGCTCCCTCAGTAGCATGAGACAGCAGCCGCATAGATGTGTTGGATACAGATCTGAGAGTGGCCATTCGGTGGAATAAACCTGCTTATCCTCACCGAGATGGACTCGGGGAGATGCAGCGCATCTTTAATCAGATCTCGCTGCATCCTAATGACATGCCATGTAGTTCAGCGCCTCAAGGAGAAGGTCGCTGAACTAAACACCGCTTCCCAATTGATCCATCGACGGGACTCCTTGCCCGGAGGATGGACGGAGGGACTCCTGGGCCAATTCCCTCTTTGTGGCCGCAGCCATCATCATGGCATCTACAGGGGACCCTTACTCCAGTGGGTGCGGTCTGATGGAGGAGAAAGAATGCGGTCCGGGCGTTTTGGGATAGGCTCAATGGTGTCCGGATCCTTCCACGCCCTGATAGATATAAGATCTACCAGGGGTCAGCAGGAGGGACACCAAGAGGTAGAAGGCCCTCCTCGAATGCCTCCAAGAACACAACCCGTTTATGTGCCAATGAACCTGGGAGCACCACTGTTATCTAACCCCCTTTTTCCCATTTGGGAATTTGTCTCCAAATGGGGC